>NC_056729.1:1790694003-1790995670 GCF_019279795.1 Protopterus annectens
TGGGTTGCAAACTGGCTAAAGAACAGAACCCATGAAGTCAAAATTGCGGGAGCCATGTCAGACTCAAAGCCAGTCACAAGTGGTGTCCCACAGGGCTCTGTCCTGGGACCCCTCTTGTTCGGCATTTACTTCTCAGATGTGAAAACAAACATGGGAGGGTTGTGGCTGACAAAGTTCGCAGATGACTGCAAACTAGGCGCCATAGTCGATACACCAGCTGACACATACATCCTACAGAAAAGCCACACCGAAACGGACAACTGGTGCCAGAATCGTGGCCTTAAACTGAATGCCAAGAAATGTATAGTCATCCCCTTTGGGAAAAACAAGGTGCCCACAAATTATCACATAGACAGTAACCCACTGAGTACGGAAAAAGTAATCAGAGACCTGGGGACCCAAGTTGATAGTGACCTCTCATTTGACACCCACGTTGGCAAAGTGGTTAGAAAGACTTTCTACCTTGCCCACCTTATCATGAAGGGGTTCACATCCAGATCAAAGGAGGTCATCGTGCCCCTGTACTCCTCCCTTATCAGGCCCATGATTGAGTACAATGCCCCATTTGGTATGTACCTCACCCGGCACTTACAACAGCTGGAGAGACCCCAGAGGATCCCAAGAGGATCAGGGGTCTCCAACATATGTCATATGCTACCAGGCTAAAGAAACTCCAGCTCTATTCAGTAGCATACCGCCTGCTCAGAGGTGATCTGTGCCTGACATACAAGGTCATGTCCAACCAGGAATTGATGGACATGCTCCACCTCAAAAAATCCAAATCCATAAGAACCACGAGAACCAAAGATTTAAACCTCAGTACAAACATGAATAGAACATGCTGGAGGGACAGATTCATAACTCAGAGGCTTCCCATACTCTGGAACAGAATCCCAGTTCATGTTAGGCAGAGCCCCTCACTGACTCTCTTCAAGAGAAATCTTGACGAGTGGATGGGAGATCGTAGGTTTACCCCGGGGGGTCACCCCTATGTCGCTACTTGACAGAGGCACAGTAAACTAATTTTAATAAGTAAGGGGGTCTTCAATGTGTCACTACTAGACAAAGGCACAGTATTCTAAATTTATTCTGTACACCTTAGTACCACTACATGGGGTGGCGAAAGCCACATCTCTAGGGCTAGGCTTGCAAATGCCCCAGGGCAGATAGCCTAGTACTAAACTATGAAACTATTCAGAAATGAATGCAGTTGCGTTACCCTTGTTACCAGACCAGGGAGTTAAATGCTGTTATTCTGCTACATCATCCTGTCATTTTTCCTGTGGACCAATCATCACTACAGTTACTGTGCTTTTCATCATCATTTTATTTTGTCTGTTTTTGCCATCCAGAACCATAAGTACATCATCCTCTGTGACCATTAGAACTGTAAGTATTGAATCATTTCTTAATAGACATACACACTTTGCTAAAATTAGAGACAAGTGTTTAGTTAGAATTGCAGGTGAATGGTATCCTAAATTTAATATGTTTTCTACTGCTTTGCACATTTATGCACAGACCCTGAGTGCAAACAGATGTTGTTTGTGCACATATTCCTACTGCACAAGATGAGCGTATTTCATTGATTCCTGTACCAGTGACTGATTTAGAGCTTCATACTGCAGTACAGCCTATTTTTCTTGCTAAAAATTGGAAGAATAAAAGTATTTATACCCCTTTTACTGTAATGCCACTTCAACTGTCAACGACTCTTAAAGGATATGTTTGCTACTGCAAAAATGGAACACGTTTTTGTTGAAATTAATGCACTCTCTCAACTCACAGTCCTTGTAATACTCCTATTTTGCCAGTTAAGAAACCTGGAAAAAATGCATATATGTTTGCACAAGATTTATGTGCAGTGATTGCTGTAGCAGTACCAACATTTCTAGTTGCTCTTAATCCTGCAACAATACTGAGTTCCGTTTCTTCAGAAGCCACCACCTTCTCAGTGATAGATATTTTATCTGACTTCTTTTCTATCCCTACATCGCATGAAAATTATTTGGTTCCTTAAAAGAGGTATAATGGATATTTTGGAAATTTCATGAAAATCTGTACAAAGCAGAGGAACGTGGAAACCAACAAAAGGCACAGATTGAAATATTTATGGAAGACTTAATTATGCCAAGGTTAAAGGAAGATGATGCTTAGCAATTAATAGCCAAGACAGGGAGCTAAAACAAAATTAGTGCTGTAGAACCAATTAACAGGGAAGTTTCCAAGAACAGACCGTACTCATATAGATGACTGGAAATTGTGTGAGGGTTGTGGGAGGACTGATAAATATCTGGAAGGTTTTGTTTAGTAACATTTAAAGGGGGTTGGGGGCAACATACCTGCATCTTGTCAGAAAGCTGTGGTGGTTGTATTGTCCAAGGAGGGAAAGAAAATTCAGACTCAGTTTCATATAGACTTATTTCAATGTTCAACCATTATAAAGTGTTTATGTGTACAGCAGCTAAGAGAATGGCAAATGCGTTGCCAAAATTGATTGATAAGAATAAGTGTGATTTTGTGGAGGGAAGACACACATATGACATCATTAAGAGAACAACAATAATCCAGAGGTGGCTACATTGGAAGAAAATGTTGCTATTGTTGGTGGATTTTGATGCAGAACAAGCACTCAATAGAGTTAGTCAGGACCTAATGAGTAAGGCTATGGCAGCACTTGTGTTCCCTGACAGAATAATAGGGCTAATTAGGAGGCTTTATGAAGGTACAGATGCAAGAATTATGGTATGAGGTTTCCTCTCTGACAAACTGTGCTTGAACAAAGGAATAAGGTAGGGGTGGCCTCTTTCCCTTTTATCTGCTTTATATTTTAAGCCATTAATAAAGAAAATACAGGACTCACAAACTAAAGTATATAATTTGTATGGTAATCAAAGAAAGTTATTTTTCTTTTGGAATCTCCCTGCCTCTTTCTTTCAAACTGTTCTTTTCCAGACTTCTGCTGACCAGATTTGTAAGGTTACAAAAAAGGGTCCTGTATTGGATGGACAGTCCCTTTGAAACTTAGGATAAGACAAGCTGTTAAATTCCCTAAGTTTGTTTACCTCTTTCCTCTAGTTTTGTGAATACTTCAGCAGAGGTGCTACCAAACAGCAAATCGTTGTCTACAGGGGCACTTAATAACTGGCCTTTCACATCTTCTGCAAAGGATTTTAATCTCAACTAAGTATGCATTCTCTTAACAGTATTAGTTGTAGCTGCTCTAGAGGCAGTATCTATAGCATCACAGCCACATTTTGTAATGTACTTTGTTAGCTAAAAGGCAGAATTGAGTGTGTCGTATGATAAGATTTTATGTCAGAATTACAAGAATTTCCCAAAGTTTGTCCAATATTGTTCAAAACAGATAGCAATTGCCAAACTCACAAGACCAAGGTCCTTCTATCTGTAAAAAGCTAAGGTAGAAAATGCATACAGCTTTTTGCCATTCTTATCAAGAGTTCTGCTGTCCTTACCACTGGGAATTAAAAAAGGGAAAGTTCTAGTACCTGTGTCAGGATAACAAAAAAAAAAAAGACAGCAGTCGGACTTTTATACAGATACTTCTGACTACCAAGATCTTTGTAAAACCTGTCTGACTTCTTAGATGGCTGGAGAATGGAAATTCAGAGGCAATGAGGCACAGTTGAAAAGGCATCTTCCAGAACCTCCAGAACTGTACCAATATGTACGAACTGGAGGGACAGCCATATTCAAAAGCTCACAATATATTTTCTGAGTGTGAGAAACCTCTTTAATCTCCCACTTGAAAAGCATTTCATTTTAGCAAAAGTGTCTACACAGAAAATTTTCTCATTGGAGAATCAGAGAACAAAGTGACATCTACCTCAGATTCAAATTCCATAGGACAGACATACTCAAGCCCTTCTTGGTAAGAGTTTGAGAATTCTTCCTCAAAAGAAGAGGCAACTCTCTTCATTTTTAAAGGTGTACACATGGAGAGGTAGCCTGCAGTGAAGACTAAAAGGACAGAAAGTGCAGTTGTGTACACTTACCATAAATGTAGATGTTCAAGTGTATTCACTGTTGCAGTCATTACATTTGGGTAATCTGCTGGCAGGTTGCCCTCAGTCGGCCTGATTAACAAAGTCTTGAGTCCTGTGTCGGTTGCTGTCCCTTCTTCCATGACGTCAGGTCATCAGGGATATAAAACATGCAGCCGACGCCATTACATCAGTTTTTCTTGCCCCGGATGTCAGGTGCCCCCTTAATGGGGTGCAAATAAACATAAAAACACAAAGGCATACCACCAACAAAACGCAAATACACCAAAAAGGCTTTTAAGCATAGTAAAGGAAAGTAGAGGTATAGCCAAAAGAAATTAGGGGGCTGTAGGGCGGGTAACCAGGATTGCAACAGTGAATACACTCGAACATCTACATTTATGGTAAGTGTACACAACTGTACTATGTTCTTCGGGTTTTACTGTTGCAGTCATTACATTTGGGTAGATTCCCAAAGCTATGGTTGGGAGGAGGAGTTTATATAGCATTAGGGCCAGCTATAAGGCCCTGCAAGACAGAAGTGGCAAAGCCAGCTCTGGATTTAGAGAAAATTGGCAAATAATAATGCTTGGTGAAACTATGTACAGAACTCCAGTTAGCAGCCTCTAAGATGTCCCTGGTAGGAACATCTATGAGAACGGCTGCAGAAGTAGATGCAGCCCTGGTGGAGTGAGATCTGATCCCCTGAGGGATAGGTTTTCCATGGTGCTTATAGCAGAAATTAATGCAATGGCTTATCCATTTAGAAATGGGCTGTTTTGAAATAGCCTTTCCCTCTGCCCCTGCAGCAAATGCTACCAGCAGTTGTTCAGATTTTCTTCGAGGTTTAGTCCTGTCCAAGTAGAATCTAAGTTGTCTGTGCACATCCAATGAATGCAGAATCCATTCCCCTTTGTTCTGTGCATTGGGAAAGAATATTGGCAAATGAATGGACTGATTAAGAGCCACACTAGATACCACCTTGGGCATGAAAGATGGATTGGTCCTGAGTGACACCCTGTCCGCATAAAATATGAAAGGCTCCACTGCCGTAAGGGCTTGTAATTCAGATATCCTTCTAGCTGAAGTGATTGCTAAAAGGAAGGCTGTTTTGCAAGAAAGAAATTTAAAGTCTGCAGCAACAGCTGGCATGAAAGGAGGTAGAGTGAGTTTCTCCAATACAAAGTTAAGGTCCGAGGCAGGGGTTGGAGCTCTCCTGGGTGGTCTCAAGTTTTTGGCCCCTCTGAGGTACTGCTTGAGCAGAGGATGAGAGAAGAGGGGGGTTCTGTGTTATGATGAGCTGAAATGGCTGAGGTGTGGATTTTTATGGAGGAAAAGGAAAGGCCCTTGTGAAGCATCTCAGTTAAGTTTTGCAAAATCTGAGGTAAAATGGGCACTGCTGTACTCATCCCTTGAGCTTGGTTCCAGGCACAGAATCTTTTCCATTTGTCAGCATAAGATTTTCTAGTACTAGGTCTCCTTGCCTCTAAGATGACATCCATCACAGGTTTGCTGAGGGATGATAAGGGTGAATTTAAGTGATTAGCCAGGCTGCAAGGTTTAATGTTGGAAGCTGAGGGTGCAGAAAATGGTTCTCCTGCTGGGGTCTGAAGCAGGTGACATGGAGATAACCTGCGACGCACTGCACAGGTGGGGGTACCAGTGTGGCGCGGCCAGTCTGAAGCAATCAAGATCATCCTTGGTTTGTCCTGTTTGACTTTTAGTAGAACTTTGGAGAGCAGAGGTAGCAAGGGGAAGGTGTAGACTGACAGGTTTTTCCAGCTGAAAGACAGAGCATCCACTTTCCAGGCTTGTTTGTGGGGAGTCCTTGTGCAAAACTTGTCCAACTAGTAAGTTCTGGGGGGGAGGTAAATAGATCTATGTCTGCGCTCCCCCATTCGCTTGGCAACAGGTTGAAAATCTTTGGTTCTAGTTTCCACTCGTGTGGGTCCATGAGGTTTCTGCTTAGTCCGTCTGCCAGTGTATTTATTTTTCCTGGCAGGAATTGAGCTTGTAGGAGCACTTGGTAGCTCAAGGCTGTGTTCCACAATGCCATGGCTAATCTGCAGAGAGGGTAGGAATGTGTACCCCCCCGCTTGTTTATGTACCACATAACCGTGGTGTTGTCCGTCTTTACCATTAGTTGTCCTGGAAGAATGTAGCCCTTTTAGGCTGTCAGAGCATTCTGTACAGCTAACACTTCTTTTTGATTGATATGTAGGTGCATTTGACTTGGTTTCCATTTGCCCTGAATGCACTTCCCTGCCAGGTGAGCCCCCCATGCATAGTCTGATGGATCTGTTGTTAGGGTTTGGGCGGCAGGGGGTAGTGTGAATGGTAGTCCCTTGTTTTGGTGGCAGGTCTCTGCCCGCCAGAGGAACTCTAGGTGTAGGCAAGGTATGATAGGAATCATTATTTCCAGGCTGTGAGAATGTTGACTCCATAGGCTTTTTAGATGCCACTGTAGTTTCCTCATATGCAGTCTTGCATATGGAATTAGATAAATGCAGGAGGCCATGAACCCCAAGGCTTGCAGTATTTATCTTGCAGATAGCAGGGTTTTTGTGGCCACTTGTCTAAAACAGGTTACCAAATGAATTTGCTTTTCTGCCATAAGGTAAGCCATCTGGGAAGTTGTATTCAAGCTTGCTCCCAGGAATGTAATTTGTTGACAGGGTACCAGTTGTGATTTCTTTTCGTTTATGGTGTACCCCAGACAAGTTAGAACCCTTTTTACAAATGCCAGATGATTTAAAAGTATGCCCTGGCTTTCTGCCAGAATTAGACAATCGTCCAGGTATGGGTATATCTGAATACTTCTTTGCCTGCAAAATGCAATAACTGGAGCCAGGCACTTTGTGAATACCCTGGGCGCAGTAGACAAGCCAAAGGGCAGTGCAGAGAACTGATAATGCGTGCAGCCTGCTTTGAAGCGTAGGTATCTTCTGCAAGATTCCCTGATTGGGATGTGCAGGTATGCTTCTTTTAAATCTAGTGTTGCCAACCAGGTGTCTTTGCCTAGCATAGGAAGTAATTGATGAAGAGTCAGCATCTTGAATTTTGGAATCTCCAGAAAGGTGTTTAGAGTAGACAGGTCCAGGATTGGACGCCATGATTTGTCTTTTCTGGGTACCAGAAAAAGTCTGGAGTAGAAACCTTGTCCCTTTTCCTCTTCTGGTACCAGTTGATAGCACCCATGCTTAAGAGAGAAAGTACTTGTTTTTGACCCTCTGCCCACTGATATGGGGGCAGGTCTGCCACCCATTTGGTGTTGGCAACGTGTGGAAATGAAATCTGTATCCCTGGGACACTATATTTAAAACCCATTTGTCATGGGTTATGAGTTCCCAGTTCTTTGCATGAAGAGCAATCTTTCCCCCCAAAGGGGCGGTCAAAAGATAAGTGCTTGGGAATTTTAAAAGGAAGTCACTGAGACCATTTACCATAAGGGGTGTCTTGTTATTTCCAGATTTGGAAAGTGGAGGCCCCCCACTGCTTGGTTCTGATAGTCCCCTGGGACTGAAACCTGGGGTTTTTGCTGTGTCTGGGTTTGGCTTGAGAAGACCTGGACGGAACTGGAAAGGACCAATTCTTAGTAGGCCAGTGCCTAGGAGGTTGCACTTGTAAAATAATCTTTAACAGTTTGCATAGATTTAGCTTTATCTTCCATCTTTTTAAAAACTTCTTCAGCCTTGTTGCCAAACAGGCGGTCCTGATTTAAAGGAAAATACAACAATTTAGCTTTAACATGATCAGGCAAAGATTGCTCCTTAAGCCAAGCATGCCTTCTAAGCACAGACCCAGTAACAGCAGCCCTGCAAGAGGCCTCTAAAGAATAAAAACCACATTGCAAAGTATGCTTTCCAACTTGTTCAGCATAATGCATTAAGTCCTATAAATGTTTATTTTCCACACAGTCAGGAATCAACATAATTTTCTGTTTAAGCAGTCCAATAACATGTTGCTGATATTTTAACATATGAAATTGGCAGTTTAAAGCTCTGATTGCCAAGGTTGCAGAAGTATAAACCTTTTTACCCCATCTATCCCGCGCCATGGAGTCTCTATCAGAAGGGGTAGAATTTTTAGCAGTAGAAGCCTTAATGCCCTTGGGCCCCTGAAAAATAGTCTCTGGATCTGCAACAGGATTTTGTGGGACTCAGGAACCATGTAGTATCTGTCCACTTTTCTAGGAGCAGGAGGCAGGGAATCAGGGGCCAAACTGGATTCCGAGAAAACATAATCAACAATGTCTAGTACAGGAGGAATAGCCAAAGGCCTATGCTGAGGTTGAAGGAGGAAATCCCTAAGCCTCTTTTTTGAATCAGAAAATTCCTGGCTCTCCCAGTGAAAATGCTCCCTTAAAGTATGTAAAGTTTCCCCAAAAGAGGGGAAGCAGAGGGAATGGAATCCTCTGCATCAGAATCCTCATAAGTAGGTATGGACAAATCCAGATCATCAGAAGAGTCAGAAGAAACAGAATCCTGATCAGAAGATTCATAATCAAGTTCAGCCCTAGGCCTCTTGGGGGGGGGGGGGGGGGGGTTGACTATCCCTGATTAGACTTATTAGATCTTCAGCCATTTTTATAATTAGTTTTTTAGGCATAGGGGCCTGAGCATGTGGTCTGGGCGTCGGTTTTTTAGACATGGATCGAGATTTAGGCCTTAGTAATGGAGGAGGTGTCATTTTAATATGCAAGTCTGCAGGCCTGAATACACCCTCAGAAGCCGGTGCCTGCACAGCGGCTCCAGCCCCATCCAAGGTAGAGACATCCGCAGGTTCCATAGTTGAAGTATCTTGCGGCATACTGGACTCCTAATGGGTCTCAGTATAGGCCTGCGAATCAGAAGTAGTGGGTATCAGGGGCTGCGAAAGCACCTCACTGAGTACCAGCGAACTGGCAACTGGCTTAAGAGAAGCATTGTCGGCAGTTTTGGACCTCGGCAGCCTGTCTCTGTCTTTATCTTTGAGTTTTTTCGGAATCCCGGTAGTCAGATTGGTAACCAATGACATTTCTGGATAATTAAACAGAGAACCGAAATATTTAGAAGCAAATATATACAGACGACGGATAGTACGCTGATTAAATAAAGCATAAAACCAACAGCAAGGTACGTCGTGGTCAGGGCCTAGGCAAGGAATACAGTACGAATGAAAATCTTTATGAGGTATTTGCTTTCCACAAGTAATGCAATTATTAACTTTTACTGACATCGGAAAAGAGCAAGAAAAAGTTTCCCCAACTGGGTACTTATCTTTAAGTTGAAGACTTCGGTTCTGAAACTCGAAAACGAAAATTTTAGGAGTCGTCCGACCGGCACTTGCGAACTGCTTCTGCTTCGGGCACCACATGGCAAGAAAGACTGATTTAATGGCTTTGGCTGCATGTTTTATACCCCTGACAACCTGACGTCATGGAAGAATGGACAGCAACTGACGCAGGACCCAAGACTTTGTTAATCAGGCCGACTGAGGGTAACCTGCCAGCAGATTACCCAAATGTAATGACTGCAACTGTGAAACATGAAGAACATCTGCTTTAAAGACACCTGGAGTAAAACTGAACCAGTATTCCTCATTAGCTTTCTGACCGGAAAGGGATAAAAGAAAAATATGCTTAGCTTTCTGAGAATGTTTCCTAGGAGTATTCAGATGTACAGTCTTCGGAGTGGAAGTCATAAGCCTGACCTCCACAAGCATTCCATGGACATCTTCCCAAACTAATATTTGGTGAATACCTCCCTCACCCTCAGATATGATCATTCTAGGTTCTCCCTTTCGGGCGGTCTCAATGGAAATTTTGGTCTTACTGGACATACAAGATTCTTCAGCTATAATGGTCTCCAAAGAGGACATATTATAGGGCCCAGGAGAAGGGGTATCATGTGCAGGATTGTCATCATCAGCCTCAAACTGAATGAGAGAGGAGGACATTCTGTTATCACCTAGCACCACTCTTGAAGTACTTATTTTAATTTCTTTTTTTACCTGTAAGGGGAAGTCCATGGAGGAGGATGACAAAGTTATAGCCACAAGCACCAAGTCCTGATGACGTTTCTCTTTAAGTCTGTAAGAAGTTAATTAAGCTCACTTCTATGGCCTTAAGAAAAACACTTATCATATGGCAGAGAATTTAAGGTTGCATTTGGCTCCTAAGCAAAAAAAAGACAACTTATGTGAAAGTCTTTGCATGCTATTTGACATCCACAATCTTCTTTTGACAGGTATAATAAACTTTTCACAACCAAAGTTAAACTAAGAGGAAAGGTTCCAGAGTATTTATCTACCCGAAAGCTTTTTGATGAAGCTGAACCATATAGTTGACTAGATGCGATGCTGACAAACATCTGCATATGTGGATTACCAACAAGAATTCTGAGTTTTGGTGCCTACTTATGTCCTCTTTATGCTGGCACATCTGTTTGTGTTAACAGAAGACATGAAGATATACAGTGCACAAGGAAGCTGCCTGACCTTTATAAACTGCCTGGACATATGGGTATCCTGGCGGAAAGTTCCCATCTGTAATGAATACTGCAACACTGACCTTATGAAGAGCATCACGAGGGCTACTGTATGGGACATTATGAAAGCTAGTTCTAGTCAGATAGAAATTTGCCAAAAAACAAAGCAAAATAACAAGAGAAAATTACAGTGAAGAACTAGTAAAGTTACTTTCAGACAAGTTTTATATCCTGCCCAAATAAAGGTAATTTCCTCTACAGCTATAGAGGTTATAGTAGTCTACTGTGCCTTTATTAGATCGATAACTGAAGGGTTCATATTATGTTGTCGAACTTTTAAAAGTCCGAATGTCATATGGTTGAACCCATACGTTCGAACTTTCAAAAGTTCAAAAACAGAAAAAGACAGTTGTAAGCAGGGGAGCAAGCCCCCCTGTACCCCCCACTCTTTAAATATACCAACTCAGAGACTGCACTACAGTGCAGTAAAGGGAAATCTTTCCTTTCCGCACATAACGGAAATCCCTATTGAAACGTTCAAACTTTTCCAAGTTCGAACATATGGGTTCGACAATATAGCGCTTGAACTTGTTACGGTTCGACAATGTAATATGTATCCTAACTCAGTACAATGCCCACTTTGGCATGTATCTAACTAGACGCATGGTACAACTAGAAATATCACAGCATTTCCTTACCAAAAGAATTTTAGTTATGAGCTTGTCAAGCTATACTGAATGTCTAAAAACTTTATTACTCTATAGAGTCTCGTAATACCTTCTTTGTGGTAATCTGGTGTCTGACCTACAGGACTACAAACAATCTTGCATTTCTTAACCATCTACATATTCAAAAAACTGCAAATACCACTACTACCGGCTTTTTAACCTGCATCAAGATATTAACAACTGTAGCTAGATGGACAGATCTCTCTCTCCCAAAGAATCCCCCCACCTTTGGAATAATTTCCAGTGCCATGTTAAACACAGCAGCTCCCTCTCTCTTCAAATCTACCTTAGATGAAAATATGGTAAGAAATACGTACCAGTAGCAGTCAAATGCAACTTGACCAAAACAAAAGGACAAAGTAAAACAACAAGAAGTCAAGTGTTCGCAACCACAGATGGCAATTCTAATCGAACAAAACCGATAACAAGCTAGACACTTTAAAACTTTAACAACAGGTTTAAAACCACACAAACCCATAAAACGATATGATAAGCACTTTCAGCATATAGCTTTTCATCAGTTTTAAGATATTACCCCTCAGACCTTTACGAAAGGTTGTTAACAAGTCTTATGCAGTGGCTAGGTTTTCAATGAACTTCTTAATGAATTGCCTTGTCTAAACCTATAAACTTATGTCTCTGAGGAAAACAAATTACAAAATAAGGGAAATGACAAAAAGATTCTAGAAGTATCAAGAAAACTAGAAAGACTTGACACTGAGGAGCAGATGAACAAAGCACCAGTAAGTAACTGTTTTGAGTTGCAGGCCTGGAGGCTGAAGGAACTGAGGAGGGAGACTGGAGTGACATCCCACCCAAAAGCAAGTAATAAGGTGATTTTGCTAAATGTAGCACCTCCTCCTGGAAGCCAGTAAGGTGGACTTCCAAAATGCCAGACAGAGTCCAGGTTTGTGCAGTAAAATGTATGCACATCAGCTGCATGTGGAAGCGTACACATATTAGGTCACAAACACAAGCATTACATTCATTGCACGTACATATCCAAGCTCAACTTGGATAGGAAATAATTACGCACATAAGGAAAAATTTGTGGTTGTCATGGTTAATGGCTCTCTGCTTCTCACCTCCCATTATCAGAAAAACATTTATAGGAAAGAGGAACAAACAGTTTAATAAGGACTCCAAGAAGGGTAGATGGGTAGGCAGACATTGGCCCAAAAAAGAGTGGGGCACAGTACAGTTCCAAAAAGGAAGCAAAGAAGTTGGTAACCATCAAAAGCTCACAGGAAGGAAAAACAGTCAACTTAGGGAAGAGCAAAACATTATAAGAGAACCTGATAATTCACTACAAGGTTAAGGAAAATGCAGCAGATAGTAACTTATTCAACCTTAAGATGAAGGTGTGGTATCTAAATATAAGTAGGTGGATAAACACCAGAAGCAAGATGAAGGAAACTAAAGACCCATCTGCTGGCTTCAATGATAATGAAGCACGTATATTACTGTAAAAAGAAAGAACCCTCAGATGCCTACAGCTAAAAAAACAGGATTGTAACAGCAGATAAAACTACCTTGGCATGACTAGGTGACTGGATTTGTTGACCGAAGAAAGGATGTGGACAGAGACTTGGGCAGATCAGTGCCACTGGGAAATAAAGCTTCTTTCCAAATTATTCAGAAATCTGCAAAAGGGTTAATAAAAAAGGGTGGAAGATAGAAAGAGAAAGGCCTCTTTGAAGTTAAAGGAACTGTCAAATGTATGCAAATAAATTAATTTCAAGTGTAGCAAAACACAACTGGATAACAAACCCTCAAGTGAAGACTACATAATGGGAGATAAGGACCTAACACATCTGGTGCATCATCACAAAAGCCAAAAGGAAAACTTCCAAAAGGGAAATGAGACACTTACAAGTATGGCAGCTCAGCACAAAGGACTAAGTCTGCAAAATGAGTAGTTGCATCTGATAGTCTCTTTTTTTCCCAAAATCCCCTTATTTCAATTTTCTTTTTTCAAATAATAACAACAATATGGTAACTCAAAAATACAAATAAACAATACAAATACATGTCTAAAGAAAACAGACAACAATCTTGTTCCGAGAAAATGATACACACACACACACACACATATATATATATATATATATATATATATATATATATATATATATATATGTATACAATATATACACAAGAAGTCACTACATCGTCAAGTAAAGTATGAGAATTCTTATGTTCATTTGGTCTCATAAGGGATAGTTAGAATGGGGATAGTCTATATATAAAGTAAAAATAGAAATTTAACCATTTATTTGTATGTTTAGGGAAAATATCTAGTTACACATATACTAAGAAAAGGGAGAAGATGCAAGAAAGGCTGGTTATACTACATTCATTTCTTATTTAAAGGTTAGCGTTTCATGACAATTTGTAGGCAAATTTTATTTGTCAAGAATTTTATCTAGCAAGTAACCCCAATATTTTTGGTAATAGCGTTTGTTTTTTGTTTTTGAATAAATTAATTTGTGAGATGAGATATATTTGATAGCAAGATTGCTAAAATTTTCCCATGTAATTGGTGATATGACATAGGTTCATAGGTTCATACTAGGCTATCTGCCCTGGGGCAATTATAAGCCTAGCCAGATTCTGTATGGCTTACGCCACCCCTTGATTTGAGTATAATGTGCCCTTTTTAAAGTTTAGTTTACTGTGCCTCTGTCTAATAGTGACACGGGAGTAATCCCTGGGACAAACCTACGATCCCCCATCCACCCATCGAGATTCTTCTTGAAGAGATTCAGTGAGGTGCTCTGCCTCACATGAACTGGAATTCTATTCCAGAGCCAAGGGAGCCTCTGGGTTATGAACCTGTCCCTCCAGCAAGTTCGATTTATTTCTGTGCTGAGGTTCAAGTCCCTCGAGCGTGTGGCTCTAAGGGATTTAGATTTACTGAGGTGGAGCATGTCCATTAGTTCTGGATTTGACATAGCTTTGTATGTCAGGCATAGATCGCCTCGAAGTAGGCGGTATGCAACTGAGTAGAGCTGGAGTTTTTATAACCGAGCAGCATATGGCATCTGTTTGAGACCCTTGATCCTCTTGGTGAGATACTTTTGGGGTCTTTCTAATTGCTGCAGGTGTCGGGTAAGGTACATCCAAAAAGGGGCATTGTATTCTATGATGGGCCTGATGAGGGATGAATAAAGGGGCACGATTACCTCTCTTGATCTAGATGTGAAACCCTTCGTGATGAGGTGGGCTATGTAGAAGGTCTTCCTATCCACTTTGGAAATGTGGTTTTCAAAGGAGAGATTGCTATCAACTTGGGTCCCCAGGTCCCTAATAACTTTCTCTGTACTTAATGGGTTTCCGCCTATGTGGTAATTTGTGGGCACATTGTTTTTGCCAAAGGGTATGACTATACATTTTTTGGCATTTAGCTTTAAACCATGGCGCTGGCACCAGTTATCTGTCTCTGTGAGACCTTTTTGAAGGATGTTTGTGTCAGCTGGAGAGTCGATTATGGCACCCAGTTTGCAGTCGTCTGCTAACTTGGTGAGCCATAGTCCTCCCATGTTTGCCTGTACCTCGGAAAAGTATATACCGAACAAGAGTGGTCCCAGGACAGAACCCTGTGGGACGCCACTTGTGACCAGTTTCAAGTCTGACATGGCTCCAGCAACTCTCACTCTGTGGGTTCTGTCTTTGAGCCAGTTTGCGACCCATCTTGTGACATAGGGGTTTATATTTAAGCTGGATAGCTTGTCTATGATGCCTGAGTGGGGTACTGTGTCAAATGCCTTTGCAAGGTCCAGATAGGCTGTGTGGACTACCTTCCCTTCATCTATGGCTTTGGCGACTGTTTCGAAGAAGTCAACCAGGTTCAAAAGGCAGGATCTAACCCTGACAAAACCTAACTGGGCAGGATCTAGTGTCTGTAGGTCCTCAATGTCTTTGTTTATGAGCTCCATGATGATCCTCTCCACAGCCTTGCAGACTAAACTAGTCAGGCTTATGGGGCGATAGTTTCCAGGGTCCATAGAGGCTCCACCTTTGTGGAGTGGGACCACTGTTGCTGTACGCCATTCTGTGGGCACATATCCTGTAGTGAGGCTGAGATTGTATTAGCTGTTTTATTTGAGGGATTAGTTCCTCTTGGAGTTCATGTAGGACGCAACATGGGACGCCATCTGGTCCCATGGAAGCAGTGTTTTTTGCTTTGGAGAGGGCAACCTTCACCTGAGCACCAGAGATGTTTGGGAGGCAGCCCTCTGCTGGGATAGATACTTGCTCTTTTGGGGGGGGGGGGGGGATGGGGGTTTGCACTGAACCTGTCTGCCAGGATATTGGCGATGTCTGTGGGTTCAGTGTATTTTTTGTCATTTAGAATTAACTCAGAACAAGTCTGGGAGTTGCATCCCAGGTTCCTAACATAACTGAAAAAAGCCTTATGATTGTCTTTGGTGTCCTGTGCAATTTTTCTCTCAAAGCTGGCCTTGGAGGATTTTATGAGGGATCGTAATTTTTTGCTAGTACTGATCAGAGATGCCTTCCCTATTAGGGATTTTGCTCTATCATGTAGTAGCTTCCTCTTTCTGTTGTACAGTTTTTTTATGGCAGGGGTCCACCAGACTGGACGCCTGCCTTTGGATGATTGGGTCTTGGTTTTGTTTGGGATAGCATGATCCATGCATTCCTGGAGATGTCCGTAGAATGCGTTTATATAGGATTCTGCAGTTTGGGCCGTAGTTTCCACTGGCCCTGGGGCCTTGAAGGATTCCACTTCGGTTTTGAGAAGTGAGAAGTTCGCTTTTGAGAAATTTTTCACTGTGGTTTTCTGGGCTGGGGATGGGGTCGGGATGTGGACATCCAGTGAAATTAATTTATGGTCTGATCTTACCAATGAGGGATATACTTCTGGTGTGGAGCATAGAGTCCCCATGTTGGTAATGATCAGGTCTAGTATGTTGTCCCCTCTTGTGGGAGTGGTGACTAGTTGTTCCATAGCATTTGAGTTTATAATTTCCAGGAACCTTTGGGCTAAGGTGCTGGGGCTTGAGTAGTGCTCTCAGTCAATGTTTGGGTAGCTGAAGTCGCCCAATATAATGGTGTTCGGAGAGATCTTCGTGTTCTCCAATGTTTTCAGGAAAGCCGAGTAGGATTCCTGACTTTGAGAGGGTGGTCTGTAGGATGCTATAAACTGAAAAGCAGTCTTGCCCACTGTTAGTTGCACATGGATGGTCTCCGATACTTTGTGCAATCCAGTTCTTTGTAATAAAGAATTTAATAAGGGCACACATCGTAATAAAGACATGTTTTAATATTTTTGGGAGTTGATTGATATTAATGTACAATATAGCTGTCTCCCAAGTAAGGGTTGATTTTCATATCCCATCTTCTCTAATCTTACTCTCAAGGAACACCATAAGTTTTGTATCTTAGTACAATTCCACATGACATGTAAAATATCAGCTGTTTGATCCGGACAATGGGGACACATAGGCGAAAAGTTAGGATTTAATTTATTTAATTTAGATAAGGTATAATACAGATTATTTACCATAATTTGTGTATATAACAGCTTCTTGAAAGGAATGAATTTGATTGTATTTTCAATGGCTAGTTTCTTATTTTCTTCAGTTAGGGATTGATTTTTCGTTTGCCAATAGTTTGAAAATAATAAAGAATTCTGATGTTTTCCACTCATTACAATTTTATAAGTCCTAGAAGTTGTTTTCCCTTAAATTGCAAGATTTTCAAGTATTAATTTAACTAAATCTACGTTCTGTAAGTCAGTGTGTATTTGTGAGAATTTAGCATTTATAAGATGATGAAGTTGGTTAAGGATATTACTATATTTAATAGGAAGTTTGAGTTCAAGTCTCATTTGCCCCGTGTTAGAGTCTTTCCATTCTTATATATCCCATATTGTGTAGTCTTTTATCAGGGGGGTAGTTTGTTAGATTTACTGGTTTATTATTTATTAGTAAATTAGAATTTACATGTAACGGTTGTATAAGGGCAAAAGCGTCAGCTAATTGCAATGATTTAAATAGTGTCTGTGTTGTAAGAATCATGTTTTTAATTAGTGGGTGTAAATTCTTCGTGTATATGCTAACCTGGTTTAAATTCAAGAATGGTAAGGATTTGATATTACAGCCAAGGGATTTCAACTGTTCATACCAGATTTTGGTCCACTGGGGTGTCCAAGTATTTATATACGAGTCATAGTTTATTATTTGTATTAGTCTGTACACAGTAATTATACTATAGTAAAGCTTAAAAACAGGTAACCCCAATTCCCCCTTATCTTCGGTGAGTACAAGTTTTGCATATTTAATTCTGGTAGATTTGGGATACCATAAGAATCTTGATGTAGCTTTTTCCATGGCAAGGAAGAAGTTTTGGGGAATATTTGAAAAGGTAGCATTTCTTGCATCTGATAGTCCTGAGTTTAATTCCCCCAGCCTTCATTTGCCTACTGTGTGAATCTGAGCAAGTCACTAAAACAATGTTCCATGTCTCTGGAAGAGGCACTAGTGTCTAATTTGAGTTACATGTTTAAAAAATAAGGGAAAGTGACTACATCATTATTCTGGAGTAGAGGTCTAATGACAGCTAATAGGTGCAAGATAAGATATCACCAGAAAAGCTGAAAACAATACCAAGACACATTACCAGTTTTTAAAAACAGTTTATTTTTGCTCTGTAAAAGAACTGGCAAGATCATTTCTGTAGCACAGTGTGTAGTTCCTGAGATCCCAGTTCTGCAAAGATAGTGATGGAACACAGGATGAGCAAAGAACAGCAACAAAAAGGGTGTAGGGTCTATAATGGCAGATGAACAAACAAAGACCATGTAAAGTTCATATGAATACCCTGAAAAAAAGAAGGGAAGGGGCATAATGAACAGCAATGTACTTCAAACAAAGTATTAAAAATGTAATCAGGTAGTGTTTGTTTTACAGGCGTAGGGGCATAGAAAAGGGGGAGGAAACCAAATGAAAATGTATAGGGATGGTTTAAAGGTAATATAAAATAAAACAAACACAATTCTGACAGATAATAACTTCAAACTAAAACCAAAAATCACCTGGAAGTGGAGAAATAAGCACAAACATCACTAGCCACTTCTTAAAGGGACAATCCCAGTGTTTAAAATAAGGGTCAGAGTTAAGCTGAAAGAAATTATGTCCACTTCGACATGTCACTTACATTCCCATCCAATGTGTCATTTTACTTTTAAATATCCTGTAAATCCACAGTTCCAGTCTTGTTTCAGCTCCCAGGGCAAACTAATCTTCAGATTTGTGTTCCTCTCCAACTTACATTGGCTTGGGGAACTATGCCCCCAACTCCAGGCTCATATTTAAAATAAAGAAAGCTATGCCAGGGAAAAGGGAGATCAGTGTATATTAATTTTTAAATTTTGCATCACTCATGCTTCTACAGACATACAAGCAGCCTGCTCATAAAAATAGTGCATTTGTCTAATAGTATTCAGAAATCAGCACGTATCAAACTAGAAGCTGAAAGAGGAACAGAAGAGTGTGTCTACTAATGCTCCAACCTTCTGCCATGCTTTCTATGGAATTATTAGCAGGTCAGAAAGTCACTACACCAGGCTAGTATTCAAAAATCAGAATACAGTAAAACATGAAAGAAAGAGAAATATGGTCTCTACTACTGTTTGCCTGACTCAGATGCTTTCTATAGGTGATTCCTAGTCACCACAGAATAAAATATGAAATGAAAGAAACAAAAAACAGTTTACTAATGTGTTAAAAGCCTTGCATTACTGATGTGCATTCCAGAGTAGCAGCAGCAGTCAGGCCATAAAAATGCCCAAAAGGGTAATTTTCACAATGGGTAAAATGCACAGATTAAACTAATTAATGGCTCACAGAAAGAGCTGTTTTCAGTACAACTGCAATCTAAGATGGAATTTGGCGAACACCTTTGAAACTTCCTTCACAGGCACTCTTCCCCCACCCCCTCAGCCAAAGGTGAGCTTGTTCAAAAAGGCAAACCTGAAATGTAAACAAAAGCTGAATCAAAACAAAAAATCCCTGGGACTGTCCCTTTAAATTAGTGGTCAGTGTTTTTGTTTCATTAAAAGTGAAGAAGAGACTTCTTTAGACATGAAGAGGTCTCCTGTACACCTAAAATGACAGGAAAGTGCTCATCAGGAAGTGGCTAGTACTGCCTCTGTCTGCTTATTTCACCACTTTCCATGTGTTTTTTTTGATACAAGGAATACACTTTTTTATACGTACTGCAGATTTATGGAACAACCTTCTTGAAGAAACTGTGGAATCAAAACAGCTTTGAAATTCATGAATACACAAAATAACACGAGATAGGTACAATTAAAACATGATATTGGTTATGGAAGTGTGCCTTATCTGGTGGGTAAAAAAAAAGAGATTATGAAGTGGATCAAATTGTCCTTATCCGTTGACAAGACACATTTACATGTACTTAATTCTTAGGACAACAGCTGGAACAGGTCCATGTAAAAGGTTATTCTAACAAAATATACACACATCCTGGTAGGATGACCGTTGTTATCTAGCAATGACATATAGCAGTTGACAGGACCTAATAATGAGCAGAAGGAAACCACTAGGGAAGCGGTACAGCCTCCTTACACTATCTTTTGCTTATACCATATTAGTAACATTTAACACAATTTCTGAATTTCAATAACTACAAAACAGTAAGTGGAACTTGTGTCAATTATTTGTGCTTTATAATTTATCACACAGCTACTAGTGTTTTATACTAAAAGTAGCCACACTTCTGATTTATGACTGCTTTGCTGTGCTGCTTTAACAAAGTCCAACAAATACAAGTGGTGACTGGTCTTAAGAGGGTATAGTAAATGTACACTCCTGCCTAAAGTAACAACCAGCAACTGCAACACTCAAAATAAGCTTTACAATGACCAGCTGTACAGCAAAGTTATAATCACAGGCTCTCCAGAATCTCACCTTCCTTGTTCACAAGCCCAGTGCCTTCTAAGATAATCTTAACAAGAGAAACTGAAAACTTGACCAGTGTTACTTCTGCATACAAACATGATTTCCAGAAGGAGTTAATGAAATCTTTCCAGTTCCAAACCCCCCATTCCTGACAACAATTAGACCACTGCAGCACACCAAAAGTATAACTACTGTTTATCCTTAAAACATGCAACCTGTTAGATACTGGCACGACAGTAAGTTTGAGGAGTAATTCTTCAAAATGAACAAGCCAACAGTTGAGTTTACACCAGTTCATCCTTACACTAATAAATAATCCACCACCCGCAAGCATTTGAACTGGACATTAAAAGCCATGACTTGAAATAAATCCAATTGAGCAATGCACTGTGTAAAATCAAACACATAAGCAGCTATAAACTTGTACAAAGAAAATACAAAATAAATTTGTTTAGACAGATTCATGAAAAACTCTTATCAGCTTATTTGATCCTATCACTATAAGTAGCTAAAGATGTACTTAATTTTCTATGTATCTCTGCTTGTACAGTCAAATTCTAGTTGCACAATTTCAAACAATGGAATTCAAAGCATGAGCTTTATTCCGAAATGCAATCCATTTGTGCCCACTTCAGGAGTATGCAAAAAAACTAAAAGTGACTCAATTCTTTTTCTCTTAACTTAAAAAAGTTACCATGCAATATTTCATGCTTTTCCTCCATTTGAATGTAATGTTTCCTGTTTCCACAGTCCTTTACTTTTGTGGGGGGAGGTCCAAATAAAGTAACAGACTATCTTGACCTGAAACAGCATTTCATGTACCAGTAAACTTTAAACACTGCATACATCTGCATATTTGAGAAGCCATCTTCAGTCATAAACAACTCTACTGATTTTTTGCCAGAAACAATAACCACAGTTTCATTTACAGTTTTATGAAAAAAATGTAAATTTATATTAGCCTAGTACAACTTTCTGTACATTTCACTGAAAGACAACTGCAGATTTCAATCAGCCTTACAAATAATTTCTCCTCTAAAATCAAATACATTTGTTTTTGCATAATACCACTTCTTTACAACAGAGACCAAAACACTCATGTTCTTGGACAATGAAATAATAAAATCCATCCACATATTCTGCTTCCACATCTTTTTGTAAATATTCCTAGCACTGGAACATCACTGATTTGAATAATATATGGTAAAAACTATCCTTAATATTACTATTTATTACTTTATTTATTTTATTTTGAATTTATTAGCCGGCATAGAACACTGATCTCATTGGACTCACTTCAGTCTCATTGCAGGAAAAAAAAGTTAACACAATGGTTGCATGACATTCTATGCATAGTGAATGAAAAAATGCAATACGTGCATAATACAAAGTGAATATCATGGTTTGAGGGAATAAAACAATAGATAAATGACATTATATACAGAATGAGTTAAAGAAAAACAATATATACATATGTTATATTTGTTTGTGTCTTTCGGCTTTTCACGGTTAGGGGTCGCCACAGCGGAACTCTGGTCCGCTAATGATTGGCAGTTGATTTTTACGTACCGGCTTGCCAGGCCTAACGCACAACCTTCAACGAAGGTACGCCCATTCACACATGTCTCCACGCAGAAGACGCTCTAGCTGAGAATCGAACCGGACAGCGTCTTATTGTGAGGCGACAACGCTACCGCAGCACCACCACCGCGGGTACATATGTTATATAAAGAGTGGAAATCAGAGTTGGCATGCTGAAGGAGTCACAATAAAAAATACAGTCAGCAAGGCATGAAGATTGAAGAAGGGAATGGAAGTTTATTATATGAACAGAGAGTTAGCAGTTGCATTTTCCTAGAGTCTTGAAATGTGCTTTTATTTGTGAATGGAACATGGGGTAAGAGGAATTATCTTTAAGAAAAGAAGAAAGAGATTCCTACCTTTAGGGACTAAGGACTGACAAAGCATGGTCTGTACAGTGAAGCCTACTTCGGGGGGGGGGGGGGGGGTTGGAGAGGAGGACATGAGTAGTTAAGATAAGGTTGCATGTTAGTACATCTCTGAATATAGTCTGAAAGCTTGTGGAGGAAAAGTGTACATTTCAACTTTAATTAAAATGATAAATTAGAGCAGAGGGACAAGGACTGTAAAACAAAAACATTTCTGAAGTTTCCAGTTTCATAAATGACTGATCCACATCATTCAGCAAATTACTGTTGAGTGGGCTGTCCAACTGAAAACATTTCACTTTATTTGCAAGAAATCCAAGCAAGTATTTGAAGAGAACACTTTCTTTTTTGTTTAATAACAGTGTATTATACTCAATAAAGCCCTGTTTTTTGTAATAAATGAAGAATGACTAAAAACAGATGAAAACATGATTTAAAATATTCAGACAGTGACCATCTATGGCTGAACATACACACATACACACACACACACACGTCCAAATGTAGATAATGACATGATTTCTAACCACACCAACCTGACTTACACAAAAGAACCACTGCCTACAAAAATATGGCAAAAATTTAGTAAAAACAGGCATGATGAAAACTACAAACCGAGAATTTTTCCTATTTTAAAAGAATCCATATGTTTTGACTTTAGTGTATCAGAAGCTAGTGATGTCATAGTAATTTCACTACTTAAAGGCTTTTGTGTTACAATGTGACTTATTTTCATAGGTGTTCTATTACTTAAGGAACAGTACCAAGACTTGCAAAACAGTATTCAATTGATCATCACTCATGCTACTAAAAGGAAAATATTACATACTACCGAAAATATCTAGACTAACCACAACGATGCTATGGAGCCAGCATGTTCTTTTAGGATTGGCAGAATGGTTAGAAGGTACAAAAACAGGGCAGAAGAGAGCAGAAAACTCATCAGTTGCCATAGATCTGAATTATACAACGCTAACCATACTGCACATCATGGAAAAATGAAGGAACTTTCCTAATATTCTAGGACTGCTTCAAGTACTGGGTACACGCATTTAGTGGATATTAACTGTTCAACAAAAACTATTATATTGAGCAAAGCTCCTTTTTAGTGTAATACAACACAATTTGATGCAAGTTCTGGTATACCTTTTGGTGAGATACAATGCTTGTGTACATCAGTGCATTTTGGAAGGGATGACCATATTTTCATAATCATAATGGCTAGCAAAGGGCTTCCACCAGCTATTTACAATGGTATGGGAGACTGTAAAAAGGTAAAAGATCCATCACTCATTTATGATGCTAACAAGTCCTACATGGCTAAGGATTCACTTCTTGATAAATCTGGAGAGAAAAGTTCTCCCAAAAATTAAGCGTACAAATGCAATTATGGGAGCATAATGATAATGTTCAGAGTCTTAAGGCTATAGTTGGTACCAACAAAAGGCATTAGTACCCTGTAAATAAAAGGTGACCAACTGAAAAGCTGAGACAGCTTGCTTACAGACTATCCAAACATGCTGCTGGAGGCATGTAGGGGAAATGGCAGGCCAGAAAGTTGTGGAGAAGTCAGTCAGTGGCTGACTTCTCCAGAGGGAAAGAGTGTGGGTTCTGCTGTAGTTGGAGCTCCCTCTAGTGGGGTCTTGAAGGGGAGGCTCCTATGTCTAAGAATATAACTGCACAGGGGCAAGCAAATGCCAACTAGTCACAAACACACAATAACGCTTGAAGCATCACTGCATGCTGGGTCTTCCTGGGAATAAGGTAATTACTCTGTATCCAAGTTAGTTCCCCTGCAATTACTTAAAATAAATCATTTCCACAGGCAAAAAAATGATGTTCGCTTCCCAAGATCTCACCTTCCAAGGAGCAGTCAACTCTCACAAAAAGGTGGCACTGATGAAACCATCTTATAATAACTTGTCATTTGTGTTATGGAAGGATATGAAAGAATGAATGGGTTGGGTAGGGAAAAACAAAGACTGAGGGTTCATGGAGGATGTAAGGGATAAAAATGTACAAAATAAAAAAGGAAAGTGCATATATACATGATCTGACAGGACTAAAACCAAGTACGATGACACTGACGAGACAAGCAGCTGAACATGATTATAAACAAACACACTCTCAACAAAACCTAGACCAGTGACTAAAGATTTTTATTTTCATACACTCCCATGCTTACTGCCTCTTTACCACACACTTTTGGGGGTCCTCATGATAGGTACTGGGGGGGGGGGGGTTAGGAATTCAAGTCCAAAGAATCCTATATTTTTATTTCCCTCAAACATACAGGAATCAAACAACTTGGCCCTGTGCCACAGGGATAGAGCACTGGCTGTGACTCACATGACCCAAGTTCAACTAGTGGTTTGGATGTTGGAGTGGATGGGAGGGGGAGGAAGACAGTGAGTGGCTGAAGTCACTTCACCCATTCTAATGGGAATGAGATGGTTAAGCTATTTGTTGTACGCCTAGCAGAAGCTGTGTGTATGGCAATACTTAGTCATCAATTGCACTGGGGTTGTGATAAGAAAGTGGTGCAACAAGCAGCATATGCTTTAGTTCAAGCTAAACATGCAGTCGTACACATATGCAGAAACTGTCACTAAAAGCCATACCCAACAGCTGCCCCAGAGGTAAAGGTTTACAATCCAGGAAAACATCACTGATGGCTACATGGATGACCGTGACTAGCTCTCATGCTTCAGGAAGAATGAATGGATCAACTTGGCTATAACCTCACAAAGGAATTAAAGGACCACTTGGTCATGGGAGGTTTGATAACTACTAAGCAGCAGGGCCTAAGAAGAATATTTAAAAAAATGCAGACATTTCACCTGTAAGAAAAAAAAAAGTACAGCGTCAAACTGGAAAACCAGCTGGAGCACACATCAAAGATGAATATCTACCCTAAATAAGGGAATGTACCCCTAGTAGAAATTCATCATAAATATTAACTCACACATCAACGTTTGCCTGTTTTAGTGAATGAGTGTACATGAGGGATGCAGTAATGATGCATCAGTGTTACAAATTACAGTCAATGAGTGCCACACATTTATGTATTTGTTCTACTATTCTGTTTCATGTACTATTGCAGCTCTGGAGCTTCTTTCCCAGGCTTTTCATGCCCAGTCAGACTTTCCTTGTAAACAAATACAGATAAATAAATAAAATAAATAAATCATGAATGCCAGGGTGGTAGGTTAAGATAGAAAACTGAACTAAATGTGATAAACATTAAAAAAATAACACTAAGGGGCACATATGAAAAACATTTAAATAAGAATTGTGAGATTCAGCATTCACCACAGACTAAGAAAGCTGGTTCTCCACACAAGCCACATTAAATTAAACTAATTTGCTAATAATCCATTTCACAGAATGGGATGATCACTTTTAGTAGAATGCATGTTTAGCTGAATTTAACTGCGTTGGGTATGATTGACTGATTGCATTTAATTGATAATTCTGTGCTTGTGAGTGTATGTTTGTGGAAGGGGAGGTTGGGGGTCACTGCCTCTCACAAATGTGAATGTTGAGAGTGCTTTGTGTATTTTTTTCCTGGTTAGAGAAACATTTAGAGAATCAAGCTGCTTGCAGATCTGATCCAGTCATCTGCCAGTGCTGCTCCTAGCTTTGAGCTCCTTCTGACTTTTCCTTCCATAATTTCTTTGTGCCCTCTTCTAACCTCAGATCACGTTTGCTGCCCAAAAGGGTCTATGGTACACACTAGGAGACAAAATGAATGGCAGAAAGGAGAGAACAAGGCAGACTGTAGGTCCTTAAAATAAGGTGATTCTTTTTTTTTCGGGGGGGGGGGGGGGTTGTCATTTTGAACAGACTAGGATGAAAAGGCTCCAGTGTTATGGTAAATATATAACTTTCATATCTTATTTTATCTGTCGTCCTGATCTGACCATTGGGACAGAATCCCAAGCCACCCATTCTGTTGGGTGGAATAAGACTGGATGCTTTTCAGAACTGTAACACCAAAGGAAGTTTTAAATCAAGATATGACCCAACTTATAATGCTTGACAAAGGTGTTCAACGGTGCATGTTGCTGCAGCACACATTTTGTCTTTCAAAGAATTTTTTAAGAATGCAGTAGAAGGTGCAATAGACTGTATGGAGTATGGAATGACCTTTTGGTTTTGCAAGCAGAGTTTTACTTCAGGAACAGTAAACAAAAGTGATGTAATCAGACAACCACCTGCATAAAGTCTGCTAGAGATTTTCTTGCCCATTCTGTTTGGGGCAAAATACATCAATAAATGAATAGCTTTCTTGATGTTTTGCTGTGTGCAGGAAAAACATGTGTTGCCCATTAACATGTAGGGTATGTGACAAACATTCTCCTCTGTTTGAATAATTAAGGAATAACATTGCAAGATGTACTGGCTGGTTTAGATTAGATTAGTTTATAATACCACTAATAATTAAGAAGACAGTTGGTGTACAGGTTAAGGTTGCAAGAAGTAGCTCCTGTGGTAGAGAGTTTGATTCCCTGATCCCTCATTTGTCTACTGTATGACACTGAGTAAGCCGCAATTAGACATTTCTCCTGGGTCACCCCTGAAAAAGGACCGTGTCCAGTGGGCCTACCTGCTTAACAATTGGGTATTATTATTATTAAGATAGGATGAAATGAGGAAAAAACAGGAATGTATAATCAATCTGCAGGGGAGTCTCTAGGAACAAAAGTATTCCTGTGAAAATTTGGAAGTCAGAAAGGAAGAAAGTGATAATCTGAAAGATTTTGTTTAATAGTACTTTAAAAAGAGAAGCACCAACATGTTGGAAGAAAGCTGTGGCTATCTGTATTACTCAAAGAGGGTAATGACCCATTAGACCAAACTCCATGCAGACTCATTTCAATTTTAAACCCTAATTATTAAGTGTTTATTTCTATACTAGCTAAATGAATGGCAAAGGTGTTACCAAAATTGTCAGATATGGATCAATGTGGTTTTGTGGAGGGAAGTAAACATTTGCCAACATTAATAGAATAATGATCAAGAGGGAAGCAGATATAAGAAAATACTGCTGCTGTTGGTGGGTCTTCATGCAGAGAAAGCATTTAACAAATTAAGCTACAAGTTTATGAGAAGGACATTGGAAGCATTTGGATTCATTGATACAATAACAGGGTGAATTAGGAGAATATATGAAGGATTGGAAGGAAGAATTAAAGTGTGAGGGTTCCTTCTCTGATGAGTGTTTTTTTTTTTTTTTTTAACAGAGGAACCAATATGGGGTGCATTTTTCAGTTATTTGTTTTATATTTAGAACCATTAGTAAAGAAAATAAGGGGTGCAGAAATTCAATGATATATAATTAGTATGGTAAACAAGAAAACTTGGCTTTATTAATAGAGGTACAGAAAACAGGTAACGGGACTGGAATTTAATGGAGGAAACTGGAAAAGGAACCAAGGTATTGGAAGCAAGAAACTAGAGAGGGAAAAGCAATAAAGTGGACTGCAGGTTAGAGAATGCCTTCTCAACCAGGGATTGATATTGCAGTATAGACAAACAGAAAGGGACAGGGGAGTCCTAAGTGAAAGACCTGTTCTGGTAGAGTTTTTAATCAAATTTAGAACATAAGCTACAGATAAAAAAACAGATAACTAGATGGGTTTATTAAATACTGCACAATAACTATAACAGGCAATCGGGGGGGGGGTCAAAAAGTTTTGGAAGAAAGACTGGAAAAGCAATTTACAAGGAAACAATGAGAGGACATATGCATGGCTCTCCAAGTAGGCAGCAAAGTCCAGACAGGTTAGCATTTTTTGCATGGAAGTGTTTGCACGGGTATTTTTTTATACTCCAAACAGCCTTAAAAAAAATTTCCTCATGCAGAGATCAAATGTTGGAGGTGTGAAGGCGAAAGAAAGAGGGAACCAGGAGTGTAATGAGTTGGCAGATTTTAAAAACTCCTTACAGAGAGAACCATGGCAGAAACATTGGGGGAGCAAACAGCTGCACTAAGGAAATTATTGTTTTGAGTTAAGATACAGTATCTGATTTGCCTAGTTATAGTCTGTCCTTACTAAATTTAATTCTATTGGCTGCCAAAAAAGCAATTTATTTATTTATTACTTATTTATTTGACATTTGTTAACCGGGAAAGTTTGAATGGGCAATTGCCCTTTTCAGCGGAGGTCCAGGGAGAAAAGCTCCATAGAAGAAACAAAAATAGCCAACTTACGGTGTAAAATTACAATCGTTAAAGTTAGAATTCATAAAGATCACAGAAAAAATATACACAAAGTGTGTCAGGGTAAGTATATAATACAACTGAGCTTTAAAAGCGAATTACTCACAGGCATGCTGAAAAAAAATATACGAGATTAAATTTACAAATCTCACAACCATATGGAATAAGAGCGCATACTGGGTTTAGTAACTCACAGTCGAGAAAGTTATAGTGTACAACAAATATGAGATGAAGTAGGAAGTAGGTATGTTACAACAGAGCAGGTAAGATGGCAGACAGCATATTGCAGAGTCTAGGTTTAGGTTTAGAAGGAGAGAGAACTGCAGTAAGGGTTAGTAGGTATGTGAATATTGAGAGTATTATTAAGAGTAATAAGGAGGGTAAAGTAGATAACAGTAAAGTGACAGTGAAGGGCAGATAGGTGGGGGGGGGGGTAGAGATGGTATTTGGGAGGGTGGTATGTGTTAGACTTACTACAGTGACAGTTCCAGTTCTGAAGCAGATGTTGTTTTAATGCCTTTTTGAATTCTTCCGCCTGGGCTATGTTTCTGATGTGCAAGGGTAGTTTGTTCCAGGCTAGGGCGGGTGTGTAGCTAAACAGATTCTGGCCTATGGATTTTATGGGTTTGTAAATTTCTAGCAGTTGTTGGTCAGAGCTGCAGAGAGTTCTAGAAGGGGTATAGCATGGGATAATTGAGTGACAGAAGGACAGGCAGCGGGTCTGTTTAAGATGGAACGAATCAAAAGGAGTTGGGAGTAGTAAGTTGGTGGGGAATTCTAGCCAATGTAGGAGACTGAGGGATTGGCAATGGTGTGTCTTTGAGGTATGGTTAGCAGCAAATCTTGCAACTTTGTTATAGGTGAACTCTAGTTTGGAGAGGAGAGAGACTTGTAGGTTAGTTAGTATTTTTGAACTATAGAGAAGACTTGGAAGAAAGAAAGCATAGGCAAGAGCAAGTCTAGAGTCTTTGTGAGAAATGCATTTCTGTAAAACAGCCCCAGTTTTTGATGTGTTTTTTTGATGAAGTGGTGAACATAGATGTCGAATTTGAGTTGGCCATCTATGAACAGACTAAAATAACAGCCAAACTGTATGTAAAAATAAAGAAGTTAAACTTGATATAAAACATACCTGTGGGAGAATGTGATTTACAGCATACATACCTAGAAAAAAAAGAAAAAAAATTACAATGGGATAACATTACATGAACACAAAAAGACAAAAAAGCATATACAAAGACAAGCAGATAAGCTAATTAAACGTTTTGTCCTAAATAAAACAGTGTGGGTTTTACAACAAATTAAGAACGGCTTGCGTGACTCTGTCACTCCTTAGTTTTTAGTAAAGCTCATGCTTTGAAGCATGCATCAAATCTCTGTCTGTTAAAGATCAGACAGCAGCTCAAGAAAAATGAAAACTTCACTCTATTCAACCAAGTCCAACAAGTGGTAGAGCTTGCAAAAATAAATGCTCTTGAAATTCAGGAATACTAATGTGGCTAATCTTTCTTCTTCAAATGTATTTATTTATTTTATATTTGTTGACTGGGTTTGTCCGACTGGGCTACAAATGCCCATTTTCAGCAGAGCCCCGAGGAGAAAAGCTCCAACAGAAAGTAGCAATTTTACATATTAAATACATATAGAAATACATTAATTAAATGCTGTTTTAATTGTGAGCAATCAGCAAATATTTATAGCATAAAAATTCTAAACAGCCATAATCTGAAGTGAAGACAAACAATATTTGTGTAAAATCTTAACATAACCATAGATGTACTTCTCTTCCATGTTGCAGTATTCCAAACTCTTGGGTTCCCTCTCTTGTTACCCGAATGTCCGGCCAGTATACAAAAGTTTCTAGTCACTGCTAGGTGCGTAGGATGTCTGACATAGGCCATAAAGTTGACATCTGCACCCACCAGACCTCAGAACTTAGCACCCCAGTCCTGGGAAAAAACTGTGCAAGTCCAGTGTCATCCAAGAAAAGACCATTTGGGGGGGGGGGGTGAGGGGAAAGAGAGAGGGAAGGAATACTGCAGCATGGAAGAAAACATCATCTATGGTTATGGTAAAATTTTACACAACTATTCTATGTCCTTCTATTCTCATGTTGCAGTATTCCAGTGCCAAAGCTCACTGGGAAGTAAGCGGTGGCTTGGAACTATTCTCTAAATCCATGGAAAATTGCCCTGGCAAATCCAGCCCTGGATTTGGAAATTTGGTCCAATTTGTAATACTTGGTAAAGGTGTGGACAGATGTCCATGTAGCTGCCTCTAAATTGGTGGCAGTGTCCAATCCCTTAAAGAAAGCTCCAGATGAAGCCATAGCTCTAGTGGAGTGTGCTTTAACTTTGAACCCCAAAGATTTCCCATGGTGTGCATAGCAAAAGGAAATTGCTCTGGAAATCCAGGTTGAAATTGTCTGTTTTGTCACTGCTTTCCCCAAGGACCTGAGGTGAAAGGAGACAAACAATTGATCAGATTTTCTGATAGATTTGGTCTTGTCTAGGTAATACCTAAGGTGTCTGTGCACATCAAGGGAATGCAAGACTCTCAGTGTCACTCTGAGGATGAGCAAAAAAGGTAGGAAGATGAATAGCTTGGTTTAAGGACAGCTCATTAACCTCCTTGGGCATGAAGGAAGGGTTTGTCTTTAGGGTTAACCTGTCTTTGTGGAAGATAAGGAAAGAGGAAATAGCCATGAGAGCTTGTAACTCAGACACTCTTCTAGCTGATGTCGAGTCCTCTAGGAGTACTGTTTTCCAAGTGCAATGTTTCAGAGAAGCCTTAGAAGCTGGTTCAAAGGCAGCCACTGTGAGCTTCTCCAAAACATAATTCTGGTCCCAAGGAGGTGAGATGGGTTTCCTGGGGGGGGGGGGCTGAGATGCAACACTCACTTTAGAAATAACTTTGCAGGCAATCGGGAAGCCAAAGGGGGATTCAGAGGCAGACAAGCTGAAACAGCAGCTAGACAGATTTTAATGGAGGAGTATGCCAACCCTGTCTGCAAGGGTTCACACAGATATGACAGTACCAAAGGGACATCACCTTGGAAAGGGTCCAACTGTCTTTGTAGACACGATAGGGAGAATCTTTTCCATTTAGATATACAAGATCTCCTAGTATTAGGGTTCCTGGCCTTCTGCAGGACTGTGAGCATGTTCTCATTGTAGAGGTATCTGTAAGGGATCAGAATTCTATCACCCACAGGGTGAGGTGCAGAGATTGTAAGTGGGGACGGATTACAGATCCCTTGTCCTGTGTGAGAAGGTCCATTCTTTGAGGTAACTTATGGTGACTGCCACTGGCTAAATGCAGAAGGAGGGGGAACCAGTGCTGTCTTGGCCAAAAGGAGTCACCAACATGATTTTTGGTCTGCCATGCTGAATTTTCAGTAGGACTTTCTGAAGTAGTGGGAAGGGGGGAAATGCATAGAAATAGTCTCTTCCAAGAGATTGAGAAGGCATCTGTTGCCCTTGACAGAGGACTGCACAACCTGGTGCAAAAAGATAGAAGTTGTCTGTTCACAGGGAAAGCAAACAGATCTATCTGAGGTGTACCCCATTTGTGGACTATGTCCAAGAACACATCCCTGTGGAGCATCCATCCGTGGGACTGTGACATTGACCTGCTTAAAGTGTCTGCCTAAGTATTCTGTTATGAAGTTATATGCACTGCCTGTACTGTGACTCTCTGTTTTGTGGCAAGCTCCCTCACTGGAGAGCTAGTCTGCATAGTAAGTAAGATTGTTTCCCCCGCTTGTTCACATACCACAGAACTGTAGTGCTGTCTGTGAACAATTTTAGGGGGCCTTGTTTCAGCATGTGTTGGAAGGCCTTTAGGGCCAAAAGAATTGCTCTCATCTCTCTCATATTGATATGCTCCTGTTTGATGGAGTCCCGCCAAGAGCCCTGGACTCTTAGGGAGCCCATGGCTGCTCCCCACCTCAGATCCGAGGCATTCCTGTACTGCCAAGGGAACCTGTAAGGGTAGCCCTGGGCTGCAGTTCACTTGATTAAACCAGCACTGAAGCTCTTTCTTGAGGCAATGCAAGAAAGGGGATTTTGTACTCTAGAGGATGAGAGTGCAGAGTCCATATAGACCTTAGGTACCATTGTAGTTTTCTCATGTGGAGTGTCGCCAATTGCAACATGGGAATGGTCGCTGCCAAGTGACCCAAGAGTCTGAGGTACTGCCTAGCAGTCAATTCTGTGTCCTGAAGGACAGTGAGCAGGTACTGCCTTAAGTGTTCCAGCTTTGGGGGTGGTAGGAAAGCTCTCATGACATCTGTCCTTATCCTGCACCCCAGGAATACCAGGCCTTGGGGGGGGTCAGGTTGGACTTGGGGTAATGCATCTTAAAGCCCAAAGCTTGTAAGAGTGAAATTACTGTTTGTAGGTGGTGTTGCAGAGATTCTGAGCAGTCTGCCTGAATGAGAAGTTTGACTAGGTAAGGCAAAATTTGAGTCCCGTGGGTCCTGCAGAAGGCTACCACTAGTGCCAAGCATTTGGTGAAGACTCTTGGTGCAATAGAAAGCCCAAAGGGCAAAGCCAAGAACTGAAAATGTGAGGAGGCCACAGAGAAGAGCAGGTATCTCCTGTAATTGGTCCTTATGGGAATATGCTGGTAGGCATCTTTGCTATCCAAAGTGGACGTGAACCCCTGAGGTAAAATCAAAGGGAAAAGAGTTTGCAGAGTGAGCATTCAAAAGATGGGCACTTGTAGAAAGAGACCGAGGTGGAAAAGATCTAGGATTGGTCTCAAACGGCCATCTTTCCTTGGGACTAGGAATAGCCTGGAGTAGAAACCTTTTCCCTTCCCTGTCATAGGGATAGGTTGAATTGTACCCTGGGCAATAAAGGCTGTCTACAACTGCCTGAAATAAAGGGAGCTGTTTTTTGGTGGGCTGTGGAATGCCCTCAAGGATGGAGTTGTAATCCAAGTCATGAAATAACCATTCTCTATAATGGATAAGACCCACCTGTTTGTGGTGATGTTTTTCTAAACAGGAAGACAGTGAGAGAGCCTTTGGGACAAGGGAATGGAGTTGAGAGGTTTTTACAGGAACAGCAGGTAATCACCTGCCCTGCCTTGAAATTGAGGCTACTGTGCTGGAGTCTGGACAGGCCTGGAAGGAGTTGTTTGCTTCCTGGCAGTCTTTCTCGCCCTGGAATCAGGGTTGGGAGCAGAACACTTCCTGATGAATTGTGTCTTTGATGGGTAGTTCCTGTGGAATTTCGGATAGAAGAAACAAATAGGGGCTTTAGGTTTTGTAACTCCTTCCCTTTTGTTGCAGAGTTTTGAATAACTCAGCCACCTTTGTCCCAAAGAGGGCTGAGTTACCAAGAGGTGCATCTAAGAGTTTTGCCATGATGTCATCAGGTAGGGGCTGTAACCTTAGCCAGGAATGACTGAGGCAGATGCAGCTGACCTTGCAGAAGCTTCAGCAGCATCATAGCTGCACTTAATGGCATGCCTAGTGACCAGATGGGATAGGGATACAAGACTGGATTATCGGAGCTTGGCAGGAGAGTCTGGGATGTCACTCAGCTTTTTAGTGACTTTTTACAAAAGGGCTAGGGCATATTTATAAATATGGGTTTGGTAATTTATTGCCCTGAATGCCAAGGCAGATGAAGTGTAGACCTTCCTCCTAAGGTGTTCTAGGGCCTTGCTGTCTTTGTCTGTGGGCAGAGGAGGATGGAAGGAGTTTAGATGCCTTACCAACTGACACTGAAAAAGTGCCAGGGGGTCCACTGTAGGGCACTTAAAGAATCTTAAAATATGTCAGGCGTTTGGGGTACAGAAGACTAGGAATCAGGACTTAGTGACGATGCATTAAATCCATACATAATTGCTGGCAGTACTGGTGGTATAACTGAAGGGGCAGGGGAGTCCATCAGAAAAAGTTCATAATATCTTCTTTTCTGAACTGTCATCTCAGAGGAATGTTCCCTCATCTTTGCAATGGTCTCCCCAAAGATGAGATCTTCAGCTGGAGAATCTGCCTCTGCAGATTCTTCCTTCGAGGAGGCATAGCCAAGGGAGGATGTCAGTTGGGAGACATATGACAAGGAATCCTCTAAGGAAGCATCAGATGATTCCTCAGCTTCAGCCTGGGAAGGATCTAAGGCCTTAAGTCTAGAGCTCATCACAGGAGGAGCCATTGGGGAGACTAGGGATGTAGCAAGCCTTAGAGCCATAAAGGCATTGAAAGTTTCTGAGAAAAGGCCTGGCAATCTGGCTGGCTCTCTGCTGGATGAGAAACATCTTTCCTTTTCTCTTTCTTTTTAAGGGAAGGCCTAGTGGGCGTCAGAGCCAAGGTAGGCCTGGGATCAGTAACCTGTGAAGCAGTGGAGGGATCTGTCCAGGCGACCAGTACAAGCCGAGGTTCCCCATTGCCGTTGGAAGCCGACACCTGCAAAACCTCTGAGAATGTGACTTCCGCTCTGGGTTCTGCAGCTTCCACATCGGTACCCGCTATACCCATATTGGCAGAGACCAATCATTCCTCCAGGCTGATGTTGGGTGGAGGAAGTGCAACTATGGATTCAGGCCTAGCGATTTTGGCCTTTTTCTTCAAGGGTTCATAGGTTCATACTAGGCTATCTGCCCAAGGGCATTTATAAGCCTAGCCCATAGTTATGTGGCTTTCGCCACCCCTTTAGTTTGAATAAAACTATGCCTATTATTTTGCTGTGCCTCTGTCAAGCAGTGACACTGAAGTAATCCCTGGGGTATATCTGCGATCTCCCATCCATTGGTCAAGATTCCTCTTGAACAAGGCCAGCGAGGTGCTCTGCCTCACATGTACCGGGATTTTGTTCCACAGCATAGGGAGTCTCTGGGTGATGAATCTGTCCCTCCAGCATGTTCTATTAATAACCATGTCAAGGTTTAAGTCTCCCACCCTTGTGGTTCTGAGGGATCTAGATTTTTTGAGGTGAAGCATATTCATCAAATCTGGGTTTGACATGGCCTTATATGTCAAGCACAGGTCACCTCTGAGCAAGCGGTATGAGACTGAATAGAGCTGGAGTTCTTTCAGTCGGGCAGCATAAGACATATTTTTGAGACCCTTTATCCTTTTGGTGAGAAACTTTTAGGGCCTTTCCAGCTGCTGCAGGTGTCGGGTCAGATACATTCCGAATCGGGCATTGTACTCAATCATAGGTCTAATGAGTGATGAGTACAGGGGGACGATGACCTCCCTTGATCTAGATGTGAATCCCTTCATGATCAGGTGGGCAATGTAGAAGGTTTTCCTAACTACTTTAGCAACATGAGTGTCAAACGAAAGGCTACTGTCAACCTGGGTCCCCAGATCCCTGATGAATTCTTCTGTGCTCAGTGGATTGCCACCTATATGGTAGCTAGGGGTAACCTTGTTTTTCCCGAAGGGTATGACTATGCATTTCTTGGCATTTAACTTTAGGCCATGGCTCTGGTACCAGTTATCCGTTTCTGTGAGGCCCTTCTGAAGGATATCTGTGTCAGATGTGTTTTCGACTATGGCCCAGTTTGCAGTCATCTGCAAACTTTGTCAGCCATAACCCTCCTGTGTTTGCTTGTACTTCAGAAAAGTAGATGCCGAACAAGAGTGGACCCAGGACTGAGCCCTGTGGGACACCACTTGTGACAGGCTTTGAGTCTGACATGGCTCCAGCAACTCTGACCCTGTGGGTTCTGTCACTTAGCCAGTTTGCAACCCATCTTGTGATGTATGGGTTTACATTCAAGCTGATGAGTTTTTCGATGATACCTGAGTGGGGTATTGTGTCGAAGGCTTTTGCCAGGTCGAGGTAGGCTGTATGGACTGCCTTTCCCTCATCAATGGCCTTGGTGACTGTCTCGAAAAAGTCAACCAAGTTTAAAAGGCATGATCTGCCTTTGACAAAGCCAAACTGGGTTGGATCCAAAGTCTGCAAGTTCCCTATGTCTTTATTTATGAGTTCCATTATGATCCTCTCCATGGCTTTGCAGATAAGGCTTGTCAAGCTAATGGGACGGTAATTTCCAGGGTCGGTGGAGGCACCGCCCTTGTGAAGTGGGACCACAGTTGCCGTGCGCCACTTCTTGGGTACGTATCCTGAGGTGAGGCTAAGATTAAACAGCTGTCCTAACTGCGGGTTTAATTCCTCATTGAGTTCGTGGAGCACACAACCGGGGACACCATCCGGTCCCATGGATGCTGTGTTTTTTGCCTTGGAGAGAGCAGTTCTCACCTGGGCGTTGGAGATGTTTGGGGGCTACAATCCTCTGGTATAGATATCTCTCCTTTTGGGGGGGGGAGAAGTTTGCACTGAACCTGTCAGCCAGTATGTTGGCAATGTGTGTAGGTTCAGTAATCTTCACATCATTTTGAACTAATTCTGAGCATATCTGGGAGTTTCCTCCTAGGTTTCTAACATAGCTAAAGAAGGCCTTATGATTGCCTTTTGAGTCCTTGGCAATTTTTCTCTCAAAATTTGCCTTGGATGATTTTATGAGAGCTCTTAGTTTTTTACTTATAATGATCAAAGGTGTCTTACCTTTCAAGGATTTTGCTCTATCTTGTAGTAGCTTCCTCCTTTTGTTGTAGAGCTTGTTTATGGATGGGGTCCACCAGACTGGACGCTTACCTTTGGTACAGAGAGTCTTAGTTTTGTTTGGGATTGCCTGATCCATGCAGTCCTGTAGGTGCTGGTAGAAGGCATTTGTAAGTGATTTAGCGGTTTGAGTAATGTTTACCACTGGCTCAGGGGCCTTAAAGGAGACCACACTAGTTTTTAGAAGTGTGAAGTCGGCTTTTGAGAAGTTTTTCACTGTGGTCTTTTTTATTTCAGGTGGGGGCGGGATGAGGACCTCCAGCGAGATTAGTTTATGATCTGATCTCACCAGTGAGGGGTATACTTCCGGTGTTGAACATTGTGATCCCATGTTCGTGATGATGAGATCAAGTATGTTTTCTCCTCTTGTCGGGATAGTGACTAGTTGTTCCATGGCATTTGAGTTTATGAACTCCAGGAACCTTTGGGCTAGAGTGTTTGGGCTTGAGTAGTGTTCCCAGTCTATATTAGGGTAGTTGAAGTCACCTAGTATGATGGTGTTTGGAGATACATTTATCCCCTCCAATGTTTTCAGGAAGGCCATGTGAGGTTCCTGAGTTTGAGAGGGTGGCCTGTAACATGCTACAAATTGCAGAGCAGTCTTGCCTATGGTTAATTGCACCTGGATGGTCTCCGATGCATCGTGCGTTGCCACCAACCTTGAGGTGTGGGTGTCCTTTATGAATATGGACACCCCCCCTCCTTTCTTGGTGTTGTCCGGATTTTGGGGCCGGAACGCATGATATGAGGTGAAACCTGATAGTGCTGGGGTGCTCTCAGGAGCCTTGAACCAGGTTTCTGTCACAGCACAGACATCGATGTTCTCCATACTGAGAAGGGCCTCGAGTGCGTGCATCTTGAGATTGAGACTTCTGGCATTGAGCAGTATTACCCTTAGTTTTTTTCCTTTTTTGTGTTCTAGGGTGGTAGGTTTAGAATTTGAGCCTTGCCTAAAAAAGGCACTATGGGAGTGGCAAGAGCCTTTGCCAACATCCGGAAGCCTAGGGGTGACAGGTGCAAGCCGTCCCTTGCGAAGCAGCGTGGCTTGTCCAGCATGTCATCCCAGGCAGACAGACATTGGATCCCCTTTGAATGACACCAGAATTCAAGCCAATTATTAAAGCTGATCATCTTATCACTGTATTGTGGCATCATTCTAGGTGAAGGTAGGATACTGCTCAAGGTCAGGGTTATACCTGCCTGGGCTACATAATCAGAGAGCTCCTCAATGTCTCTTTTCATGTAGTCCAAGGAGGTACGTCTCAGGTCGTTGACACCAGCGTGGACAATGACTGAGTCGTACTTGTACCTGCTGTTGAGAGACCTGAGTGCTTGCGTTATGTGGCGGAGTCTAGCGCCCGACAGGCAGCTTACGGTGACCTTCTCCTTACTCAGTCTGGTGAGCGGGACATCAGTGTGTCTGACTATGGAGTCACCTATGACAAGTATGTTTGGTGTTGTATTTGGCCTTAAGGGCTGTGACTGCTTTGCACACTGATTTTGTTGTTTATGTGTTGTTTGTGTGGTGTATTGAGTTTGCAGTTGCTTGGGTGTCTGCTTTGGAGGCCTCTGCTGTTTAGGTAAATTTTTACTCAGAGCCTCCGAGTATGTCTTAGTGTGTTTATGTGTTTGATTCAGTGGTGTGGTTGAGTTATGTAAGACTGGTATTGTGGTGTGTGTAGTTGCCTTCTCCTCCTGCCTGGTCTCGATGGGCTGACCAGACAGCCCCTCCATACCTAACGCTAAGCGCTTGAGGTGTAGATTACAAGATAAATGTTTAACGCGTGCAGATGGCTATGCAGGGTTTTCGGGATGAAGGACTGGCAGATGGAGTAGGACTCATGGTCGTGCATAGGCCCTAAAAAAAAGTCAAAGCTCCTGGGCATCTTTATGGGGGATCTGATGACTGTACTTACACTTTCCCATCCTGGATAACATGAACCCACACAGGCATGCAGTGACCCAAATAAAAAATGTCCTCAACGGGGTACTTATTTTAGAATTTTCGATCAACAGTTGGTATGGCAGAAATAGTGATGTTCGACTGGTGGAAGAGAAGTTCTGAGGTCTGGTGTGTGCAGACGTCACTTTTATGGCCCATGTTCCCTTAGCCAATGTCAGATGTCTCATGCAGCTAGCAGTGACTAGAAGCTTTTATGCACCTTCCGGACGTTCGGGTAGCAAGAGAGGGAAACCCTGGAGTTTGGAATTGGAATACTGCAACATGAGAATAGAAGGACATCAAAAATGTCAACATATAATAGCAGACAACTGAAAAAAGTTTTGTCAAATCATATGTTCGATCTGGATGTCTAGACTTTACTGCTTAGTAAAAGAATCGCCCCTGGACCAGGAGAAAGATGCACAAACAGTTTGTACTGTAATCAGAATCAACTCCAACCCTATCGCACCACCAGACCACTAAGATCCATCAACAAAAATCACTTGCAGATCTCTAAAGCCAATAACTCTGCTGGTGAAGCACTATTCTCTTGCACCATAGCCAAATTATGGAACTCCCTCCCACCCACAATTAACTCCATACCATCATGCACCCACTTCAAAACTTTACTAAAAGCGCATCTAAAAGCATGCTGGCTATGCCCTTGCAACTCCCACTCTAATATCATCCTCCCCTTCCAACCACTACCTTTCTTTCCACTCCACTAACTACCTTGATTACAGCAAGCTCAGATCCTCATAAGATAGTACTTATTATACAGCAGGAACTTCTTCTTGTAACATTTGTTAATGTCTGTTATGTACTTCACAGATAAAGATTCTAGTTGTCTACTGATGTACTATGTTCTTCATCTGTAAATATGTTGTAAGTAATTGCTATGTAAATTGTTAATCGCTATGTAATCCAGTGTAACTACTATCTGTTTATTTTAACTGTGGAGCTTTTCTCCCCGGGCCTCCACTGAAAATGGACCTATGCCCAGTCGGACACTCCTGGTCAACAAATATAAATAAATAAAATAAAATAATAACCTCTCAAAGCATGCAGGGCAGGTGGCCACCCAATTATTCGAGTGCAGCATTAGTAATACAGGAAGGGCATCCAGCTGTTTGCAAACAACAAAGCCTAAGAAAATAAGCCAGCCACATTGACAAACCTTTGGCTCCCTTTACAATGACCAATCTAATCTACCACAGATTCTGAAAGAAGCTTAAGCAGCAAAAACACCCTTTACTGAAACCCATCTAAAGCATGCTGCCATGTGGTCAAGCCCTCTAGTGAGGTTGCCTAAGAAAGAATAGGAAGGGATTATTCTGCTTCTTGTAGCAGACAATGCACTGATTAGTCAGACCAACACGACTACAGCTTCTTTTACAAATTATCAATCTGACCTATCTTGGGTAAAAACATAAATAACTGTTGGCTCAACAGCTCCCTGACTGCAGCTTATATAATCAGTGATCAGTCAGTAATTTAGGAACTGAAAAAGTCAGCAAATGAAGGTGGCAATGAGCACTCACAAACACCTCAATATGGGAGACGGCCCGATCTACTGCATGACTGGCACCCCATAGAGAGGTGTGTTGAAATATGAAACAGGAAGGCTGAGTTATGTGCATCCACTGGGCTGTGGGTCAGCAAAGTAGCCACAGTTAATCTCATGCTAGTAAGCATGTACTATTTAAACTGGTACTGTTGTGAGATCAGTGAACTTCAGGCTGCTGCAAGGCAGCAGGAGTCGGGGATAAGCATAGCTATGATGAATGCCTGGAAGATGTCCTCTCATGGACATCTCTTAACCATGGATGAATGAATGGGCTAAATCAGGTCATGGAAAAGGCTGAAGGCTGGTTGACAACAATGAGAAAAAGAAATAGTTGAAAAAAAGAGAAAAATAATTACCTGAAATAGCAAAAAGACACAGTCACAGAAATCAGAGTAGTACTGAGCTTTCCTGCATTCTGAAGTGAACAGGAGGGCCTCAAACCAAACTGGAACAATCAGGAAATCAAGAAGGAAAATGCAGCTACCTGGTTTAAAGCTGCTCCCATACAGATTTCCAGGTATTTATAAAGGAAAAACATGTCCTTACATAAAATGTGGAAGGGATTTCCCAAGGCAAAGTCCAAAACACTACAATCATGTAGGCTGACAACTTTCACCAGTAAGAGTATTTATCTTGAAATAAAGTATGGCTTTGGTGGTTTCTGTATGGATTATTTATGTCCTCCAGACCTTAACCCGACTTATAATTTTAAACAATGTTTAGTACTTTGTATGATGTAGTACAATTTGAAATAGACTGATGAAGCTGGCCACATCAACCTTAATCTGCATCATTATTTCAACCAAGATTAAATACCACATGCTGCTTGATATCAGAAGTGACAAAAACAATGTTACCTGTATACCAACATGAAGAAAACTTTCTGACACAAATAAAAATAAATCGCTTTATCCTTTGACAAAATACCCAACAGACAATATCAAGTAAACATCTCTGACCCAGCTGAAATGTTATAAGCTTTTGCACCTATTGTCCCCAGCAACCAGAAAATACAGATTTGTAAAATCTCACCATAATAATGCGTGTCCTCCACTCTTGCAGTATTCTTCACTGAAGGGATCTCCTGCTAAGGATAGCCCAACGTCTGGCCAGTATAACAAAGCCTTTGGATTTTATAGGCACCATAGTTTACACATATGCTCCCCGCAATGGGTAAAGGGCATAAAGCTAATGTACGGATGCAAATACTCAGAACCAATTTGCCCCAGGGAAACATGTACATCCAGAAGAAAAAAAGTTCAGAAGGAAAAGGAAGTGAGAAGCCCTTGGCCAAGAGGGTAACAAAAGACATGGACAAGAGTCATAACACAGAGAGAGAGGAGCCGAATACTGCAGCAGTGAAGAGAAGGACATCTACTGTTATGGTAAGATTTTACACAACTGTACTATCTTCTTCCATATCAATGTTGCAATATTCTTCACTGAAAGGAGAATACAAGAGCTAAGAAGACTGGGAGAAGAAGGCTACAGAACAGCCCTGGCAATATCTGCCCTGGCCCTGGAAACAACATCCAGTTTGTAATGCTTAGTAAAAGTACAAACAGAGGAACAAGTAGCAGCTTCAATAATGGAATTGGTGTCCAAACCCTCGAAAAAAGCACCAGAAGAGGCAACCAACCTAGTAGAATGTGCCTTTATAGATGAAGAAAGGTATTTTCCATGAAAGGAACAAAGAAGGAAATGGACTTAAAAGATCCAGGAGGAGATGGTTTGCTTGGAAACAAGTGAACCCAAAGTCCTGGGATGAAAAGTTATAGGTTATAGGTACAAACAAGTGCTCAGATTTCAGAATAACCATTGTTTTACCCAAATAATATCTAGCTATGTAGGTCCAAAGTGCGAAGAACCTTCTCACTGGCAGACTGCGAAGAAGGAAAAAAAGGAAGTTGAACAAATCGATTAAGGGACACCTCAATAACTTCCGTGGGTATAAAGAAGGGATTAGCAAAGAGACAACTGGGCTCTATGAAAAATTAAAAAAGAAGGAAAGGCCATAAGATCCTGAAGCACAGAAAATCTCTTGGCCAAAGTACGAACCAACAGTAGACCAGTCTTCAAAGTACAAAGTTACAAGGAAGCTGAATAAGCAGGTTCAAAAGAAGTCCAAGCAAAATTTTCAACAACAAAAACTGAGGTTTCAAGGAGGAGGAATAGGCTTTCTTTGGGGCCTGATATGAAGAACACCTTTCAGAAATTGCTTACCTCAAACCCGCAAGGCCAAAGGAAGGTCCAAGGGCAGAGTTGCCAGGGAAGCTTTAAATGAAGAATATGGCAGGCTAGCATGGAGCGAATCACACGAACAAGGCAGAATCAGAGTAGCCCCTACTAAGAAGGGATCCTGATGGCAAAAGAGGCCCCAAAGAGAAAATGTTTTCCATTTAGACATATATGACTTTCTGGTAGTGGGTTTCCTGGTCTCCCGCAGAACCTGAAACACGTCCTGAGAAAAGAGGTGCCTAAAAGGGATCAAAACCATATCATGCACTATCTCATTTGAAGAGTAGATAGGTAACGATGGATAGGAGACCCCTTGGGTTGTGTGAGAAGATCTACCCGGTGATATAACCTGTGTGGTGAATGCTCTTGACCAGATAAAAAAAGTAGGGGGAATCAGTGCTGTCTGAGCCAAAAGGGAGTCACCAACAAGATTATAGAAGAGCGCTGACTGATCCTGTCCCGAGCTCCTGGCAGCCAAGGAAGTGGAGAAAAGTCATACAGAAACATTCCCTTCAAAGAAAAAGACAGGGCATCCACTTTCCGAAACAGAGGACTTGGTACTCTCAAAAAGAATAGAGGAAGTGGCCTGTTCAGAGGGGTTGGCAAAAAGATTTACCTGAGGAATACTCCACTGATGGATTATGTCCAGGAACACATCTCTGTGAAGTGTCCATTCATGAGCCTGTGTTCTGGACCTGCTCATAGAGTCTACCACTAGACTGTGCTCTGAAGGAATGTAAACTGTCTGTACAGTGACCCGATAGCCAGAAACCAGGCCTAACAAGCTTGCCTGCAAAGGAGATAAGACCTTGTACCCCCCACTTGTTGATATACCACATTATGGTGGGATTGTCCATGAAGATTTTCAGGGAGCTAGGGAGAAAAAGGGAATCAAAAACCATCCAGAAGCAGAGCCCTCATCTATTTTACACAGGTATGGTCTGACGTTTAATGACAAGGCCAAGACCCTGAACTTCAAGATGGCCACAAGAAACACCCACCCAGGTCTGAGGTGTCCAAGAACAGTTTCTGGGAAGGAACTGGAGCCTGAAGTGGCAATCCAGGACTGACAGAAATATGCTGAATCCACCACTGGAGCTCAAGTTTGAGACAAGGAAGCAAAGGAAGAGGGAACTCCAGGAAATGGCAAAGTTGAAGCTAAACCGATCGGAGGTACCACTGAAGCTTCCTCATATGGAGACTAGCAAGATGAAGAATAAGAATAGTGGAGACCATAAACCCCAGAATCCTGAAAATTCACAGTCTGGAAGAAGGTGGTCAGAGACAAAAAGTACAGTTTTGTACCTACCATAAATGTAGATGTCCGATAGACATGCAACTGCAGTCATAACATGTGGGTTGTCCTGCCTCAGGCAGCCCTCGGTCGGCCGGATTCCAAAGTCTGGGTCCGACGTCGGCTGATGTCGCATTTCTCTCCGACGTCAGAGCGTATGGAGTACATAAGCATCAGCCGACGCCATTTTCTTCAGTGTTTATTGCCCCAGATGCCAGGTGCCCTCCAAGGAAGGCTGTAATCAAATTGGAAGACAAAAACAGGATTCCAAACAAATAAATGAGCAATAAAACAAATACACCATAACAGATATCCCCAGCTAAGAGTAACAGGGATAGGAGTGGACCCTAGGCATAGAGGGGTATGGAGGGAGGGAAAATCCGACTGCAGTTGCATGTCTATCGGACATCTACATTTATGGTAGGTACAAAACTGTACTATGTCCTTCAAGAATGCAACTGCAGTCATAACATGTGGGTAGAATACCATAGCTTAGCTGGGGGAGGAGGTATGCACTAGGAAAGAGATGGTGTGGCAATCAAACCCTGCAGGACTGCCGAAGCAAAGCCTGCTCTGGATCTGGAATATAGAGGGAGATTGTAGTGTTTGGAGAATGTATGCACGGAGCTCCATGTAGCAGCTTCTAGAATGTCCTTGGTAGGCACCCCTCTTAAAAATGCTGTAGAGGTGGCTGTAGCTCTGGTGGAATGTGGTCTGACATTGGCTGGAACAGTCTTTCCATGAAAGGAATAACAGAATCTGATGCAATGTGCAATTCATTTAGAAATAGTCTGTTTTGAAATTGCTTTTCCTTGGACTGCAGGGGCGTAAGCTACAAAAAGTTGTTCAGACTTCCTACTGGCCTTGGTTCTGTCCAGGTAGTATCGAAGTTGTCTGTGAATGTCCAAGGTATGCAAAAGTCTTTCCCCCTTATTCTCAGGATTGGGGAAGAAAGCAGGCAGATGAATAGCTTGATTTAGAGAAATCCTAGATACCACCTTTGGCATAAAAGTAGGGTTGGTCCTTAATGAAACCCTGTCTCTGTGGAAATTAATAAAGGGTGGCATTGCCATTAGGGCCTGTAGCTCCGAAACCCTTCTTGCTGAGGTAATTGCCAACAGGAAAGCTGTCTTCCATGAGAGAAATTGCAAGTCAACTCAAGCTGCTGGCTCAAAAGGAGGTAGAGTCAGTTTTTCTAAGACAAAACTGAGGTCCCAGGCTAGCACTGGGGCCTTTCTTGGTGGCTTAATGTTCTTGATTCCCCTGAGGAATTGTCTTAGTAAGGGGTGAGAGAAAACAGGAGGATCAGTGTTGTATCTAGCTGAAATAGCAGATGCATGTATCTTTATGGAAGAATATGAGAGGCCGTTCTTTAACATATCTGCCAAATATTCCAAGATAAGTGGGATGTTCAGCAATGATGCATCATGTCCCTTGCTGGTATTCCAATTGCTGAATCTTTTCCACTTTGCTAAGTAAACCTTTCTGGTGGATGGTCTTCGAGCCTCTGTTAGTATCCGCTGAACTTCCTTGGAGAGAGATAAGCTGAAGTTATTTATGGGATCTCCCAGGCTGTTAGCTGCAGTGTCTGAAGATTTGGATGCAGTGTTTCAAAATTGTGTTGAGTCAAAAGTAGAGGCCACTGAGGGAGGGCCCACCTCCTGATGTGACATATGCTCCGTAGTAGTGGGTACCAGTGTTGTCTTGGCCAAACCGGAGCTATTATGATTCCTTTGGGCTTCTCTGCTTTGATCTTTAGTAATACTGAGGTCATCAGTGGCAGAGGTGGGAATGCATAGAATGCTAGGGAGTTCCAGTTGAATGAGAGGGCATCTATTTTCCAAGCTTTTGGATGGTATCTCCTTGTGCAAAATTATGGTTGAGGTGAGAGGCAAATAAGTCCACTTCTGGCTTGCCCCATGTCGAAGTGAGTTGTCTGAAGGCCTTCGGATGTAACCTCCACTCATGTGGATCTGTGAAATTCCTGCTTAGGCTGTCCGCCAACACATTGTCTTTTCCTGGAACAAACTGGGATTGTAACTGGGTGTTTAGGCTCAGTGATTTCTCCCAAAGCTGCATTGTCAGTCTGCAAAGGGGGTAAGAGTGGGTGCCCCCCTGCTTGTTTATGTACCACATCACAGTGGTGTTGTCTGTCCGTATCATTAATTGGCCTTGCTGGAGTTGGTGTTGAAAAGCCTCGATGGCATGCATTACTGCCAGCATTTCCTTTTGGTTTACATGCAGATGTGTTTCCTTTGGAGACCATTGTCCTTGTATACACCTGCCTTCCATGTGCGCCCCCCATCCAAGGTCTGAGGCGTCTGTAGTCATGGTCTGTGTTATCTGTGGGTTTTTGAATGACATACCTGTGTTTTCCTGACTCACCGAGGCCCACCATAGGAATTCCTTTTGTAGGCATGGAATGAGTGGTATGATTGTCTCCAAGTTGTTGCTGTGTTGAGACCAAATGCTTTTTAGGTACCATTGAAGCTTTCTCATGTGTAGTTTTGCTAATGGAACCAGTAGAATGCAGGATGCCATGTAACCCAGGGCCTGTAGGAATCTCCTTGCAGTCATCTGGGTGAGTTTTGCTAAACCTTTGAAGTAATGAGTTAACTTCTCTTGCTTGTCTTCTGTCAGGTAAGCCATCTGAGAGGCTGTGTCTAGTTTGGCTACTAAGAGGATTATTTGCTGGGATGGCTGCAGTCTTGACTTTTGGAAGTTGACTGTGTATCCCAGAGCTTGAAGTAATCGTATGACATAATCCAGGTTTTGTCAACATCAATTTGTCGTCCGCTTGTATGAGGCAGTCGTCCAGGTACGGGTAAATTTGTATACCCTGGAGCCTGCAATGAGCAATTACTGAAGCCAGGCATTTTGTAAATACTCTGGGCGCAGTAGATAAGCCAAATGGCAATGCTGAGAATTGATAATGCTCTGGCCCTGCAAGAAATCTGAGGTATCTTCTGCAGCTGTGTCTGATAGGGACATGCAGGTATGCCTCCTTGAGGTCCAGAGTAATCAGCCATGACTCCTTGCCCAGCATGGGAAGGAGTTGCTGTAGAGTCAGCATTTTGAACTTTGGTACTATGAGAAAGGTGTTTAATGCGGACAAGTCCAGTATTGGTCTCCATTGAGATTCTTTTCTTGGAACAAGGAACAGTCTTGAGTAAAACCCCTGTTCTTGTTCTTGTTGTGGAACTCTTTCTATTGCTTTCATTCGAGTCAGCAGAGTGATTTGCTTGATAGCCTCTGCCCTTTGATTTTGTGGTAGGTTTGGCATGCCTTGTTTTCTCGGTAAGGTATGAAAATGAAACCTGTACCCTCGGTCTATAATGTCCAAAATCCATTTGTCCTTTGTCAGTCTGTGCCAGTTTTCTGCAAACAGAGATAATTTCCTGCCCAAGGGAGATTCTAGTTGTTCTCTGGTAGGCGGTAGTAGAGGAAAGTCATTGAGTTTGTGGTTGTTGGGCAGGTGAAACCCCTGCGTCACTTCTTTGGTTTCCTGGCTGCCATTGTCGTCCCCTGTAAGGGCCTCTGTATTGGCCTCTTCCTCGGCCACATCTGTTCTTACCCCTTTGAAACTTTTCTGGATTAGGAAAGGACCAGTTTTTTGAAGGCCAATTCCTACTGAATCTGGGGGGTTGAACCTGGAGGAAATCTTTCACAGTCTGAACTGATTTTGATTTTTCTTCGATGGTCTTTAACACATCCTTAGCATTTGCACCAAAAAGCTTGTTCTTTTCCAAAGGTGCATCCAGAAGTTTTGCTTTACATGATCTGGTAGAGGTTGATCTTTTAACCAAGCATGTCTACGAATCACTGCCCCTGTCATAGCTGCCCTACATGAAGCTTCCAGTGCATCATATCCACACTGCAGGAAGTGATTGCTTACTTGCTGAGTGTTATGTACAGCTTCCTGCAAAGTCTTCCTGTCTAAAGGATCAGGAGAAGCTAATGTTTTTGTAAATCTTCTAAGAGAATCCTGATATTGTAACATATGAAAAGGCAATTTAAAGCTCTCATAGATAAGGTAGTGGATGTGTAAACCTTTTGCCCCATCTCTCTAATGACCTTGCTTCCCTGTTGGAGGGCAAAGGATTTTTTGAGGTGGAGGCTGAAACTCCTTTAGGCCCCTGTGAAATAGTTTCCAAATCAGCAGTATGGGCCCTGAATAAATGGGAATGAGTTTCTGGGACCCTGTAATACCTGTCTGGCTTGGCTGGAGCAGGAGGAAGAGAATCAGGGGTAGCACTAGAGTCAGAATACAAATCATCCAGAACATTAAGTACAGGAGGAATAGCTAAGGGCCTGTGCTGAGGCTTCTTAAGGAAAGTCCTAAGGCGTTTCCTAGAATCACAATATTCCTGACCCTGCCACTTGAAATGTTCCCTCATGGTGTGCAGAACTTCCCCAAAAGAAATATCCTCAGGAGGGGAGGCCGAAGGGATGGAATCTTCTGCATCCGAGTCCTCATAAGTCTGGAAGAGCTCTTCCTGGCTATCAGAGTGGACAGAGCCCTCAGAGTCTTCATCTGAAAGAGTAGGGTCAGAGGGTTCAACCCGGGGCCTTTTATCAGGAGGAGGCTGGGATGCTCTCTCAGGATGGGCCTGTGAACCTCTAATCATGGAAATTAAATCAGCAGCCATGGACATAATTTGTGTCTCCAGAGTCGGCTGAGGTAAGGATTTAGAAGTAATATGCTATGTTTTGCTGGCTGCCTTAGCCCTAGTGTAGGCCTTAATAGACATGGCCATAGGAGGCCTGGCAGCTCCACGTGCAGGAGTGACCTTGTCTACAGCAATGGTCTCGGGCATTTCCTCGGTTTCGGTATCCGGAGGAAAGTCTATAACTGGCGTCGGAGTAATGTCTGGAATCGGAGTCGTCGGTAATGCGGTGTCTTCGGTTCGGAGCGGTGGAGAGACCGTCTCAGAGGGAACCGGAGCACTCGAGCTAGGTTTTGGCGTGGAGTCGGTGGTAGACGCGGGCCGAGGATGTCGGTCCCGGTCTTTTCGCTTTCTGGGAGTTTGCGATGTCGGAAGATCCGATGGCATGGTGTTGGCAAATTTATCGCCGAAAAAAACTTCAGCGAACTCCGCCCGGCACCTGAGAGTGCACTTGTTGAAGCGAGCACAGGCTACACAGACCGAGACGTCGTGGTCTGGGCCCAGGCAAGGGAGGCAGTAAGAGTGGAAATCCTTATGAGGTATTTGTTTACCACAAAAAAGACAATTGTTAACTTTTTCAGTAATTTCTGACATCGGCTGAGGCAAGAAAAGGTCCCCAACGGGGTACTTAGCTTTTGATGACTTGCATCGTAGAATACAGGAGCTGACCGACCGGCACTTGCGAACTGCTTCTGCTTCGGGCACCGCGCGGCAAGAAAGACTGAAGAAAATGGCGTCGGCTGATGCTTATGTACTCCAGCCGCTCTGACGTCGGAGAGAAATGTGACATCAGCCGACGTCGGACCCAGACTTTGGAATCCGGCCGATCGAGGGCTGCCTGAGGCAGGACAACCCACATGTTATGACTGCAGTTGCATTCTTGAAGGACATCTTTGGGAGCAGGAAGATAGGCCAACATGGGAATCGTCTGAATCCTGTAACTAAGAAAAATATGATCCTAGGAGGGTAGAAGCACTGACTGCTTGATACTGACGATAAACCCCAGAGTTTGTAAAAGACAAGTGGCAAAGTGAAGATCTTGTAGAAGACTGCAGGGCGAAGAATCCTGAATAAGCAGGTTGTCTAGATAAGGGAATATCTGTAACAATCGAAGTCTGCAAAAAGCAATGAGAAGAGCAGGCATGTGATGAATACTGTTGAGGCAGTAGAAAGGCCAAAGGGCAAAGCAGAGCATTGAAAATGAGAAGAAGAAACAATGAAGCATAACTAATTTCCTAAACAGATGGTGAACATGAATGTGGAGATAGGCATCACTGAGGTCTAGAAAGACCAAGGAAGTGTGGGGGAGGCATCACTGAGGTCTAGAAAGACCAAGGAAGTGTGGGGGAGAAGAGGAGGAAACCATGTCTGAAGAGACAAAATTTTAAAAGAAGGGACCTTGAGAAAAGTGTTGAGGAGAGAGAGGTAAACAATTGGCCTCCAAGTTCTACAGAGGAATGAAAAACATCCCTGAGTAAAAACTTCTTCCTACACTGGTGGGTGGAACAGGTTGAACGATGCCCTGATTCAAAAGGGAGCGCACAACCTCTAGGAAAAGAGAGAGAGTTGGTTTGGAGGAGGCTGAGGAATTTCTGAAAATGATAGGGGGTCCATATCATGAAATACCCCTGACAAGTAACAGACAGCAACCAAGAATCTGAGGTGATCTGTTGCCAATTTGGGAGAGAGAAAGGTTGAGAGAAAAGAGGACCTGGCTGAAGGGAAAAGGAGGCAAGATATCAACTAGAAACAGGCTTCTCCTGAAAAGAAGGCTTCTGAGAAGTAGGAGTTTGCGTGGACTTATAGCAGGAGCAATATTCCAGGACCCCTTTCCACTACTGGGAAGTTGATGAGTCTGCCTATGAATAAATGCAAAGCTGGATATGCTTGAGTTCCTGCATGACCTTACCCTTATGTTGGATTGACTTAAACTAAGCAGTAGCCATTCAGAAAAGATTTTTATTATGTTGTCCAGTGGAGCACCAAAACGTTTGGCTTTAATATCATCAGGCATGGCCTGAAGATGAAGCCAAGAAAAATGCCAGAACCAAAAGTAGCTGTCCTGGAAGAGGCATCAACAAAATCTTAACTGCATTTAATGGAGTGATGAGCAACCTTGGAAGTGGACCAAAGCAGTGAAAAGCCTGAAGCTTTCCCTTCTGAATCAGGCAGATCAGACGCAACCTTAGCTACCTGAGAAAGGACAGCCAAGACATACCGGGTCATGGGGGTTTGGTAATTAATAGACCAAAATGACAAGGTGGCAGCAGTATGTTTTTTACCCAACCTTTCCAAAGCTCTACTGTTCTTATCAAAAGGAAGGAGCTTAGAAGAAGGCAAAAGTTTAGAAGGTTTATCAATAGAGACTGAAACCACAGAAAGGCCAGCAAAAGGACAGTTAAACTGAGAAAGGAGAGCCAGTTTCTTCCAAAAAACTGAGAGTTATGCTACTCAGCGCCAGGAGTTTAAATCTCAAAATGCACGCGCTCGAAGCACTCCTCAGTATGGAGAGCGTTGACATCTGTGCAGTAACTGAAACCTGGTTCAAGGCTCCAGAGAGCACCCTAGCACTACCAGGTTACAACTGATACCACACGTTTCGGCCACAAAATAAGGACCGAAACACAAAAGGAGGGGGTGTATCAATATTCATCAAGGATACCGACACCTCCAGGTTAGTGGTGCAGCATGATACCTCTGAGATCAACCATGTGCAACTAACATCGGGCAAATCTGCAATGCAAAGTGTGGCCTGCTACAGATCACAATCCATGACCCAGGACCACCACTCCGCCTTTCTGGAGACATTGGAAAACATGAAGGTCCTACAAAACACCCTGATATTGGGCGATTTCAATTACCCTACCATTTACTGGGAAAACTACTCGAGTGCAAATTCCCAGGCCCAGCGCTTTCTGGAATTCATCAACTCAAACACCCTGGATCATCTGGTAAACTCCCCTACCAGAGGTGAAAACATATTGGACCTGGTCATCACCAACATGGACGACAGGTGTTCCACACCGGAGGCCAACCCCGTCACTGGTTAGCTCAGACCATAAACTAATCACTCTGGATGTCCACACCCCACCACCACCCCCAACTAAGGAAACCACAGTAAAATACTTTTCTAAAGCAAACTTCACCTTACTTAAGACAGAGGTGGTAAGTTTCACAGCCCCCATGCTAAAGGATAACGCTGCCCAAGATGCAGAAACCATTACAAATGCACTCTATGAGCACCTACAAGGATGCATGGATTGTGCCATCCCTAACAAAACCAAGACTCACTCCTCTAAGAGAAGGAAACAAGTTTGGTGGACCCCTGCAAAAAACAGGCTATACAATAGAAGGAGGAAACTAGTTCAGAAAAAAAGCAAATCCCAAGAAGGAAAGACATCCCTGATCAGCATCAGTAAGAAACTAAGGTCCCTCGTGAAATCATTCAAGGCTAACTTCAAAAGAAAAATAGCCAATGATTCAAAAGATAACCACAAAGCCTTCTTTAGCTATGTTAAGAATCTAAGTGGCAATTCACAGATATGCATTGAACTAGTGCAAAATATCACAAAATATACTGAACCTACTGATATTGCCAACATCCTGGCAGATAGATTCAGTGCAAACTCCACCCCCCCACCTCTAAAATGGCCCACAACAATACCGGAAAAGTGTAGTGTCCCAAAACTCACAGATGCACAGGTGAAAACAGACCTTTCAAAAGCCAAAAACACAGCGTCAATGGGACCAGATGGTGTCCCAGGCTGCGTCTTGCACAAACTACAGAACAAACTAACCCCCCCCCACCTAAACACGCTGTTCAGCCTTGGCCTCTCCACAGGCTACATACCCACAGGATGGCGCACAGCAACGGTTCTTCCTCTCCACAAAGAAGGGGCCACAACTGACCCTGGTGACTATCGCTCCATAAGCCTGACTAGCCTGGTCTGCAAGGCTATGGAGCGCATCATCTTGGAACTCATTAACAAAGACATTGGGAACCTCCAAACACTTGACCCGACCCAGTTCGGCTTTGTTAAGGGCAGATAATTCCTACTAAACCTGGTTGACTTCTTCGAGACAGTCACCAAGGCCATAGACGAGGGAAAGGTGGTTCACACAGCCTACCTTGCCATGGCTTTCGACACCATTCCCCACTCGGGTATTGTAGAAAAACTCACCAGCCTGAACATAAACCCCTACGTCACAAGATGGGATGCCAACTGGCTTACAGACAAAACTCACACAGTAAGAATAGCGGGCTCCAGGTCCGACTCTAAACCAGTCACAAGTGGTGTCCCGCAAGGCTCGGTCCTGGGACACCTACTGTTCGGCATATACTTCTCAGAAGTACGGGCAAACACAGGAGGACTATGGCTAACCAAGTTTGCCGATGACTGGGAGCCATAATTGACTCTCCGGCTGACACGGACATCCTCCAAAAGGGCCTTACTGAGACGGACACCTGGTGTCAAAGTCATGGCCTCAAGCTAAATGTCAAAAAATGCATAGTCATCCCATTTGGGAAAAACAAAACACCCACGAATTACCACATAGGTGGCAGCCCCCTTAATACAAAAGAGGTAATAAGAGATCTGGGGACCCAGGTAGATAGTAATCTCTCCTTTGACAATCATATTGCCAAAGTAGTTAGGAAATCCTTCTATGTGGCCCATCTAATTACTAAAGGGTTCGCATCTAGAAATAAAGAGGTTATAATGCTCCTCTACTCGTCACTTATTAAACCCATCATAGAGTACAATGCCCCATTTGGGATGTACCTCACAGGACACTTCCAACAGCTGGAAAGACCACAAAAGTACCTCACCAAGAGGATTACTGGCCTCAGACATATGTCCTATACAGCCTGATTGAAAAAACTACGGCTGTACTCAGTGGCATATCGCTTACTCAGAGGTGATCTCTGCCTAACTTACAAAGCCATGTCCAACTCAGAATTGATGGACATGCTCCACCTAAAGAAATCCAAGTCACTGCAAACCACGCGCTACAGTGAGCTAAACCTCACCGCAACAATAAATAGAACATGCTGGAGGGATAAATTCCTATCACAGAGACTCCCCATGCCTTGGAACAAAATTCCAAATTACATCAGGCAGAGCCCCTCACTAACACTCTTCAAGAGAAACCTTGACGAGTGGATGGGTATACCCCTGGGATAATTCATTGGCTCTGCTTGACAGAGGATAAGTTAATTAATCAATGGGGTGGAGAAAGCTGACACACTCTGGCTAGGCTTATAAATGCCCTCGGGCAGATAAGCCTAGTACCTACCTATGAACCTAAACCAAAAATTGCAGTTCTCAAGCTCCTTGTAGAACCTGTCAGATTTCTTAGTGGATGGAGGGGCCAAGAGTCAAGAACTACAGAGGCAGCAAAGAAGGTGTCCACAAGTTCTGCCAACACAGGAGGAACTGCAGAAGGCTTAGGAGACTCCATTTGTAAAAGCTTACATTACCTCTTTTGGATGTCAAAAAACTGGGAACATAAGTGCAATAGTATCCCCAAAGGATAATTCATTCAATGGTGAATCCAGGCTCAAAGAATTTTCTTCATTTGAACAAAAGAAAGAATTTGAGAGGAGTATGCAAGGGATTTCTCACCACAATATAGGTCCTCATTTGAAGAATCTGGTTCCCTTGTCCTCTTAACAGGCATAGAGGTCCAAGGAGGAGTAGGGACCGACACCCCTTGTAGAGAATTGAAGGCCATCAAGGCATTAAACAAGCCTCGAGTAAAATCCTGCCATTTATATCGGGGATCTTTAGCAAAAAGGGTAATATGCTTAGTCTTTTGCTTCTTCTTAACTGTGACATCTGCCCTAACAACCCACAGTGACTCAATCTCTTGGCAGTATTCAAAGATCGTAGTAAGAATTCCCCTCGGCTCCATGGAAATAATCATGGCTCCTCCTCAACATCAGGAGCAATTATATGAAAAGCCTCAGAGGACACAAGAGAACTTGGATCCATGCCTACATCTGACAGGGTCAGAGCAGAGGCACCTCATGTAAGAACCAGACGGTCTTCAAGGCTTTTACTATCTTCTAGAGATACATCCAGAGGAGGCTGAACAGCAACCGGATCAGGCCTAGACTTTTTTGGCCTTCTTCATGGAATTTAGCTGTCCTGTGAGATGGGAGGAATCCACCACAGCACCCTGTGCCAACAATTTAAGATGCTGGTTCTCAACGTATAGGGACAGAGAAGTTAAGCAACTGTGAAGGGTCTAAAGGATGAATGCTTGGCAGACAGAACACTGATTATGATCATGGGAAGTGCCTACTCAAAAAGATACTGGTTGTGATGGTCTTTATGGAGTACCTGACTCCAACACTGACATTTTCCCGTCTTGGATGACATGAACACAAGTAACAACAATACTGAGAAAAAATATAGAAGAAACCCCAAAGGAGTACTTATCAGATAAGGCCTTGGAAACCAGCATAGCAGATCGGCATTCAAACTGAAGTTTGATAATGGCGTTAGGACTGGCAGCAAAGAAGTTCTGAGTATTTGCATCTGTACAGCACATTTATGCCCTATGCGGGGAGCATATGTTTGACATACGGTGCCTATAAACTCCAAAGGCTTTGGTATACTGTCTGGAGATTGGGCTACCCTTTACAGGAGATCCCTTCAGTGAAGAATACTGCAACAGTGATATGGACAGACATCTGCCATACTAAGAGTGTTCTCCTTCCAAAAATTATAATTACCCTACACTAATTAAACAATGAATACAGACAGCCTAAAATAAAATAGTTAGATTTGCCCTTCTGGGCATCCCTGTAATTTAATCCAAAAAAAAAAAAAAAATACAAAGACATGCGTCTGGTGCATTTCTCCCCATGCCGCCTCTGAAAATTGGCTATGTTCCAAGTTGGACTTTCCCAGTAAACAAATTTTAAATAAACAAATTAATTAACTAACTAAAAAAAATAAATAAATAAAACAAATAAAAAAACAACTAAAATGGTTTCCTGTAACTGAAAGTGTCTTGTTCCTATTTAACTTCCTACTATTCAAAATCATTAAACTAGGATATTGCCTAGCATTAAGAAAAAGTTGCCATTAAAATAGCAGCCTTAACCCTAAAGGCAATGTCAAAAAAGCAGCATGCCTCTAGTCTGTCCTCATTTAAAAACTATGGTAAAAGAAAAAGCATTCTTTAAGATATGGACCCAATGTCTGGAATAAAAGTACAGTTGTGTACACTTATCACAACTGTAGATGTTCGAGTGTATTCACTGTTGCAGTCATCACACTTGGGTTATCTGCCTGCAGGTACCCCTCAGTCGGCCCGAATACCAGAGTCTTAGTATTTTTACGTCGGATGCTGTCGCTTATTCCATGAAGTCAGGGCGTTAGGTAGCAGACGCCATTACATCAGTTTTTCTTGCCCCAAATGTCAGGATCCCCCAAATAGGGAGCTAGTATATGGTGGGGAAACACCACCAGTAAAATGTAAATACTAATGCCATAAGGAATAGCCAGAGAGAGGAGAGGTAGATAGATAGAGAAAGTCAGGGGGCTGGAGGGAGGGAAACCAGGACAGCAACAGTGAATACACTTGAACATCTACATTTATGGTAGGTGTACACTGTACTATATTCTTCGAGTTTCACTGTTGCAGTCATCACACTTGGGTTGATTCTCAAAGCTGAGGAAGGGTGGAGGCAGTCAAGAAGTTTCAGGGCTGGCTAGTAGGCCTTGCAAGACTGCTGTAGCAAATCCTGCCCTGGATTTGGAAAAGATAGGCAAGTGGTAATGCTTGGTGAAGGTGTGTACAGAAGTCCAGGTTGCAGCTTCCAGAATGTCCCTGGTAGGGACTCCCCTGAGAAATGCTGCAGAGGTAGAAGTAGCCCTAGTGGAATGTGTTCTGACCCCCTGAGGAGGTGGTTTTCGATGGTGCTTGTAGCAGAAATGGATGCAGTGCGCTATCCATTTGGAAATGGTTTGTTTTGAAATGGCCTTGCCCTCTGCCCCTGTAGCAAAGCTGGTCCGATTTTCTGAAAGGCTTAGTCCCGTCAAGGTAGAACATGAGCTGTTTGTGCACATCCAAAGAGTGCAGGATCCTTTCCCCTTTATTCTGAGGGTTAGGGAAGAAGGATGGAAATGGATTGGTTTAGGGCCACACTGGACACCACACCTTAGGAATAAAGGACGGGTTAGTCCTGAGGGAAACCCTGCCAGCATGGAAAATAATAAAGGGTGCCTGTAACTCAGACACTCTTCTAGCTGAAGTTGTGACTAGAAGCAAGGATGTTTTCTAAGAGAGGAATTTTAACTCTGCTGAAGCAGCAGGTTCAAAAGGAGGAAGCGTGAGCTTTTCCAGTACAAAATTAAGGTCCCAGGCAGGGGTGGGTGCTCTCCTTGGGGGCCTTAAGTTGTTTGCCCCCCTCACGAACTGTTTGATGAGAGGGTGAGAAAATAGAGGTGGCTCAGTATTGTAATGAGCCGAAATCACAGAGGCATAAATCTTAATGTAGAAGGATAGGCCTCTGTGGAGTAGTTCTGCTAGGTAATCCAGGATTAGAGGTAAGGAGGGCACTGCTGTCTCCTTTCCTTTAGACGGAATCCAAGAGCAATATCTTTTCCACTTTTCAGCACAGGATTTCCTAGTACTAGGCCTTCTGGCTTCAAGAATGACGTCCAGCACCTGTTTGCTTAGAGTTGCTGGTGGAGAATTCAAGGAATAAGCCAGGCTGCAAGATTTGGGGTTTGCAATTGTGGATGCAAAATCTGTCCCCCCTGCTGAGACAGCAGGATAGGGGGGTTTGGTGTAGGTGCCAGGGTGGCACTGTTGTCAGGCTGCGCAGGAGTGGGTACCAGTGCTGGTGTGGCCAGTCCGGGACAATCAGAATTGTCCTTGGCCTGTCTTGTTTTGCCTTGAGTAGTACTCTTGAGAGAAGGGGCAGAGGGGGAAAGGCATAGATTGAGAGGTTTTCCCACTGAAAGGATAAGGCATCCACCTTCCAGGCCCTGCTGTGAGGGTTACTGGTGTAGTATTTGCTTAACTGGTGGTCTCAGTGGAGGCAAAGTGATCCACCTCTGGTGTCTCCCACCTCTGGGTCAGAAGATAGAAGGTGTTGGGTTCCAATTTCCACTCGTGTGGGTCTAGGAGACTTCTGCTTAAGTCATCTGCCGGTGAATTTTGTTTGCCTGGCAGGAAATGGGCTTGTAGATGGACTTGGTTGTTCAAAGCTGTGTTCCACAGGGCCATGGCTAAGTGCAAAGTGGGTAAGAATGCCCCCCCCCGCTTGTTTATGTACCACATAACTGTAGTGTTGTCTGTTTTTATCAGCAGTTGTCCTGGAAGGATTAGGCATCTGAAAGCTGTCACAGCATTCTGTACAGCTAGCATCTCTTTTTGACTGATGTGCAGAAGAATCTGCCTTGGGCTCCAGTGGCCCTGAATGCACTTGCCTGCTATGTGTGCCCCACATGCATAGTCTGATGCGTCTGTGGTCAGGGTTTGGGCGGCGTGGGGTTGAGTAAAATGCAGTCCCTTATTGTGGTTGTATGCTCCTGCCCGCCGAAGGAACTCTGCCCTTAGACAAGGTAGGACAGGAAAGACTGTTTCCAGGTCCTGAGAATGCTGGCACCAAAGACTTTTTAAGTACCACTGAAGTTTCCTCATATGCAGTCTTGCATGTGGAATTAGCAGAACCCTAGGGCTTGCAGTATTTTACTTGCAGATAGCTGGGTCCTGGTGGCCATTTGTTTGAAGTAGTCTGTCAGATAGACCTGTTTTTCTAAAGTGAGAAATGCCATTTGGGAAGTTGTGTCCAAGCTTGCTCCCAGGAATACAATCTTTTGCCTGACTACCAGTTGTGATTTCTTTTCATAGATGGTGTACCCCAATGACGTGAGAAGGCTTTTTACAAATGCCAGGTGCTGAAGCAGCAATTCCTGACTGTCTGCCTGAATCAGGCAGTCGTCCAATTATGGGTAAATTTGGATATTTCTCTGTCTGCAGTATGCAATAGCTGGAGCCAGGCATTTTGTGAATTCCTTGGGTGCAGCAGATAAGCCAAAGGGAAGTGCAGAGAACTGATAGTGCATAAATCCTGCCCTGAAACGTAGATATTTCCTGCATGACTCCCTTATGGGGATGGGCAGATAAGCTTCTTTTAAGTCTAGGGTGACTAACCAGGCATCCTTGGCTAACAGAGGGAGAAGCTGTTGCAGGGTATGCTTCTAGAATGTTGGGACCACCAGGAAGGTGTTGAATTGAAAGATCCAGGATTGGGCGTCAAGAGATCTCTTTCCTGGGCACCAGGAATAGTCTGGAGTAGACACCCTGACCCCTTTGTTCTACTGGAACAGGCTGAATAGCTCTGATACTGGGCAGGAAAATACTTGGTTTTGAGCCTCTGCCCACTGGTTTGGAGGAGGTCTGAAAACCTGCTTGGGGTTGGCAGTGAATGGAAATAAAATCTGTAACCCTGGAATACAATTTTGAGGACCCATCGGTCCTGAGTGATGGACATCCAGTTTTTTGCATGAAGGGCAAGTTTTCCTCCTAGGGGCACAAGCACTTGGGCAGGGCTGGGAAGTAGAGTTGAAATGTCACTGTGAAATTTTTCCATAGGGAGGTGGCTTACCACTCCCTGTTTTAGGGGTGGGGCACACCATTGCTTAGATCTCTGCAGACCCTGAGACTGTAGTCTGGGTGGTCTGTTTCCCCTGGGTCTTGTCTGGGAAGGCCTGGAGGAGGCTGGAAAGGACCAGTGTTTTGAAGGGCAATGCCTATTGAATCTAGGAGGTTACACTAGTAAGAATTTTTTAACAGTGTGCATAGATTTAGCTTTTTCTTCCATCTTTTTAAGAACTTCTTCTGCTTTGGTGCCAAACAAACCGTCCTTATTTAAAGGAGCGTAATTTGGATTTGACATGATCTGGCAAGGTCTACTCCTTCAGCCAGGCATGTCTTCTCAATACAGAACCAGTGAGTGCAGCCCTGCAAGATGCTTCTAGGGCATCAAAGCCACACTGCAAAATATGCTTACTAACTTGGTTTGCAGAATGCATTAGCTCTTGCAAATCTTTACTTTCTGCACAACCTGGAAATATTACCATATTTTGTTTAATTAATTCCATAATATGTTGCTGGCACTTCAGCATGTGAAACTGACAATTCAATGCCCTGATAGCAAAAGTTGCAGAGGTATATACCTTCTTACCCCATATGTCTAAAGTTCTGGAATCCCTGTCCGAAGGGGTAGGATTTTTGCCTGTAGCAGTCTTGATACCTTTAGGTCCCTGGGAAACTATCTCTGGATCAGCAGTAGGCTTCTTGAAAAGAAACTTGTGGGAATCCGGTACTCTGTAGTACCTGTCAGGTTTCCTAGGGGCCGGAGGTAAGGTGTCTGGAGTAAGACTGCATTCCAAGAGAACATCATCCACAACATCCAGGACAGGGGGTATAGCTAAAGGTCTGTGCCGAGGCAACTCTAAAAATTATCTGAGTCTCTTTTTGGAATGTGGATAGTCTTGGCATTCCCAGTGGAAATGCTTTCAAAGTATGCAAGGTTCACCAAAGGAAAAATCCTCTGGAGGGGAGGCACAGGGAATGGATTCATCTGCATCTGAAACCTTATAGGCTGATGAGGGCATGTCCTGATAATCAGAAAGGTCAGAGTCATCAGACTCCTGGTCTGTAGACTCTGAAGGCAACTGAATTATTTGTCTCTTGGCAGGGGAAGGCTGGCTTCCCCTAATTAGTGTAATAAGGTCCTCAACCATTCTAAGCATTTGTTTTTGTGGCATGGGAGCCTGAGCATGCAGTTTGGTCATCGGTTTTCTAGGAGTAGTGCGTACTCTGGGCTGAAGAAACTCAGTAGTTTTGGCTAAAAATTAAGTCGTCGGTTTGATTCGGACATCGGTAGGACAGAATACACCCTCAGAAGCCGGTGCCTGCACAGCAGCTCCGGACCCATCCGAGGTAGAGACATCCACTCGTTCCATAGTCGAAGAAGCATCTCGCTGCATACCAGATTCCGAATGGGTCTCAGCAGAGGCCTGCGAATCCAGAGAAGCAGGCATCAGGGGCTGCAATGGTGCCTCACTGAGTACCGTCGGACTGGTGACTAGCTTAACGGAAGCATCGTCAGCTGTTTTGGACATATGCGGTCTGTCTCTGTTTTTATCCTTATGTTTTTTTCAGAAGATCGGTAGTCGGATGGCTTACAGAAGCTATTTCAGAATATGGAGAACGAGAGTGAAAGAATTTAGTGACAAAGATAGCCTGATGACGAATGGTTCAGGTGTTAAGGCACAAAACAGACAGCGAGGGACGCCGTGGTCTGGGCCTAAACAGGTGATGCAGTAAGAATGAAAATCTCTGTGAGGTATTTGCTTTCCACAAGCAAAACAATTGTTAACTTTTTCTGACATCGGTTAGAGCAAGAAAAAAGGATCCCCAATGGGGTACTTAGCTTTAGAAGACTTCAGGGTGATCAACTCGAAAACGAAAATTTCGGGTAGCGGCTGACCGGCACTTGTGAACTGCCTCCTCGGCAAGAAAGACTGATGTAATGGCGTCAGCTGCCTGTTTTATACCCCTGACGACCTGACGTCATGGAAGAAGCGACAGTATCTGAAACAGAAATACTAAGATTCTGGTATTCGGGCCAACTGAGGGCTACCTGCAGGCAGATAACCCAACTGTGAAGAATGCAACAGTGAAACACGAAGAACATCTAACGAAATGAACTCAGTGCTTTGAGGGACGATGAAGGAATTAAAAAAAAAAAAGATCTACTTGGTCACTTACAAGATGAAGTCACATGTTAATTGCTTTATAGACAAAGGATAATATATTCAGACAAATTTAGTAGCAATCGAAATATAAACTGTAGATCGTAAACATTGAGCTTGTAAAACATGTATTGTATATAAAACTGCATCTCATCAGAATGCACTCATTTCATATTACTAAGAAATATTTGCAGTTAATAATTGATTTTATATATATATATATATATATATATATATATATATATATATATATATATGAATTACTTTACTGTATTTTTTTATACGCTGCCAAAATTTACCTTGGTATGTTTTCTGACCCAGGCTGTGACTACAAGGGGTCAACAGTCCAGCCCCTTACCTGATAAACAAAAATAAAATAAACTGTTCACTTGTAGCAAATTAACAAACTTGATTCCTCAAGGCAATTTGTCTAAGAACTATGGAACTATGGATTCTCAAACTCAAATTTACTCCTGAATGCAAGCATAATGTCAATGAAGTCTGCAAAGGCATACTGTGCATTCTGCATGTGCAGTGAAAGAAGCTCAGAAAGTTTAGAATGCATTTTGCATTTTGAGAAGAGAAAAAAAAATCATTGATGAGTCGAAGGTTTCAAAGTAATATAAACAAGTTAAAATATGCCACCAGATTTTAAATGTATTCTTCACAAGGGTGCACAGTCCCAGAGAGTCTACTGAAACTCGTTAGCAAATAAAGTAGTCAAGCCAAACAACTTGAATAAAATTAACTACATAATTCATTACTGCAAGATGAATTCATGTGTGGTATTAGAAATCAATGGAAAAGGGACTGATTAATAAAATAATTAGGATTTAATATTAGGTAGCTGTACATGAGTGAAATAACTTCATCACAGAAGAGCTCAGTGACAAAAAATGCGTGTGTGTATATATATATATATATATATATATATATATAAAACAGGGTGCACATGGATTTTGATATCTGGAAAAATGAGAAGTCAGTCAAATATGCAAGAAGAAAAAAAGCATTCAGCAAGTGTGGCTACAAACATGTGGAAATGTCCTAATAATCAAGGGTGTAGTCACTGCAAAAAAATAAATCACATTTTCCTGAAGTGTGCTTCAGTGTTGGCATCTGTCACAAATTCTTCAGACAACTTTGCTATACACTATAATTTCTATTTATAATTTGGCTTATTGTCAAGAGTGAACCAGTAACTAGAAACTCCCTTGTTATTTGGGGTGGTGGTAGTTTACTATCTTGGGCCAGGAAAGAAGGCTACAGTGTTGGACAACATTATCAGCCTTGCCTGGGAATTAGCGTTTGTGTGGCATGTGAGACAGACAGAGATAATCTGTAAGAGCTTATTCAAAGTACAATTACTATACTGGTTAATCTTTGTGAGTTTTTTTACTGTGTTCTTAGCATTAAATTGAGTAGCATAGTCTAGATACAGGTTTGCTGCATCCACAGCTTCAGCTGCTCAGTTGTTAACCCTTTTTAAGGTATTCCAGCTACAAATTTTCCCTTAGTAGCACTTGTGTGATCACCTAGTAGTACTATCTTAGACCTTCCTCCCTTTACCCTCTTAGCTCTCTCTGGTCTGTCTCCCTAAGTTTCTGACAAATATGGATGGACAATTTCCTACATTTTCTCCTGCCAGTCTGGTTGATATGGGCATTTTGCGACAGTGTACCAACTGCCTCATGTGCATGGACAACCCTCTACTAGTAACACCTAGGAACACAATTTGTGAGAGATGCAACTACATTAAGCAGCTAGTGCCATTGTTCTCTCCCCCACAAGCCAGCATATCTGGCACTGAGAAGGTTGTCAACACAAACACCACACCTCAAACACCACCCACACCTACACAACACACCCCCACATATGTGGAGGTCCTCAACACAAACATACCTAAACAAGAGAGACCTCTGAGGCAAAAACACATGTGAAGTTCACCGCCCACCACACCACATAAATCCAACATATTAGTCATAGGTGACTCCATTATGAGACACACAGATGTGCCCTTCACCAGGCTGGATAAGGAGAAAGTCACAGTTAGTAGTTTGTCTGGTGCCAGAATCCACCTTCTCACTCATGCCCTCAAGTCTCTCAACAGATGCTGTTATTACTCTTGTCATAGTCCATGTTGGCGTGAATGACTTGAGGTGCACCTCCCTGGACTACATGAAGACAGACATGATCGAACTTACTGAATATGTGTCCCAGGCAGGTATGTTGCAAGCCTTAAGCAGCATTCTACCATCACCCAGACTGATGCCTCAATACAGAAAGAAAATGACTGACTTTAACAATTGGCTTAGTTTCTGGTATGATTTGAAGGGGATCCAGTACCCGACAGGCTGGGATGTCATGACTGACAAACCACAATGCTTTGCCAGAGATGGCTTGCATCGGTCTCTCTTGGGATTAAGGCTGCTGGCAAAGGCTCTTGCCTCCCCCATTGTGCCTTTTTTAGGCAATGCCATGAGGTCAAAACTACCAACATGAAAATTTCATCAAAACACAAATTAAAGGTCATGCTGTTAAACACTAGCAGTCTAAACATGAAACTGCACTCACTGCAACCATTCTTAACCCTGGAAGATGCTGACATTTGTGAAGTCACAGAAACCTGGCTCAAAGCTGCAGAGAGCACCCTAGCCACACCAGGTTACTCATCCTATCGTACGTTCAGACCCCAAACCGCGGGCAGCAAAGCAAAAGGAGGTGGAGTTGGAAAATATATACACACCTCCAGGCTGGTCAAATTGTATGATGCACAGGAAACACTCTAGGTGCAGTTAAGAACCAACAAGACCCCTTATTCAAATCACAGCTAGTTACAGGCCCTCCAACTTTGACTTAAAATGCCCACTCCACCTATTTGGACCTCTTTGAATCTATCAAGATTCAACCCTTTACCCTGATCCTGGGCAACTTTAACTATCCAACCACAGACTGGAAGAAATACTCATGCCAAAACACAAATGGCCAGAGATTCCTTGATTTTGTCAATGCAAATGCCTTGGACCAGTTGGTCAACATTCCCACAAGAGGTGAAAATATCTTGGACTTGGTATTAACCAACATGAGCAACCACTGCAGCATTCCTATAGTGTCATCATCCCTGGTAAGACCCGACCATAAAGTGGTCACTTTCAAAGTCACCATTCTCCTCCGACCCCCCCCCCCCACCCACCCGCTAGGGTCAAGCAAAAAACTTCTAAACCTTCCTGAGGGAAGGTATAAACAGCTTCACAGCTCCCTTCCCCCCTCCACAGGAACTGGCACATATGTCTAAACCTACACCAAAGTACTATATGAGCATTTATATAGATGCATGGAGTCAGGAATACCAGACAGGACAAAAATCATCCTTTTCAAGGAAGAGTAGACCTGTCTGGTGGACATCTGCAATAAACTCTACAATAAAAGGAAAAAATTGCTGTCCAGGACCATGAAGCAGCAGGTGCCCAATTGGAAGCAATCTCTCCTTAGCCTGAACAAGCAAATAAGAGCACTAGTGAAATTCTCCAAAGCAAACTTCGAGTCCAAACTGGCCACATCTACTAAAGACAAGGGCCTATATTACATATCCGAACGCTTAAATGTTCAAATCGCTAAAGATCAACCTTTAGTGATCGAACATTCAAATGTTCGAATATGTAACAAAATAAAATTAAAAAAAGGAAAGGGTTTAAAAAGGGGGGCAAGCCCCCATGCATCCACCGCTACTTAAATATACCAACTCTGAGATCGTACTTCAGTGTGCTACAGTGCAGAAACAGGAAATTTCCCATTCCTTACACTGCTATGCTATTTGACTGGATTTTGGAAGCACAGTTTACCTTAACCACTTATTTTTTGGTTTTGCTTAATGTTTATTTAGATTGTGATTTTTATTTTCTAGTAATTGCTTTTTAGGTCACAAAAAGAATTAGATTTAGTAAGTCTTAACAAGCCCATGCAGTTCAGATCATATGTACAAGCATCAAAATAAGTATTTCTTTAGTTACTACCACTTTGTTTCTCCAACATTTCTGACAAAGTACTCTGCGGGGAATTTTTACAATTTGCCATCTTGTTACATTCCAAAAAAGAAGGTTTCAAATTTCCTTCCTCTCTCTTCTCCATCACTTTTCCAACGTTTACTATTTGTCAGAAGAAAAATCTTCTTAAATTTACTTGGAGTATAAAAATACCTATGCAAACTCTTGTGCAAAAATCATAAACCTTCTGGATATTGTTTCATAATTGCTCCTTTGTAATTATGTATATCAGCCTTAATTCCATGGCTTTAAAGTACCCATTTTAATCAGATAACCCGTAAACTACCTTGTTCTATAGATCTTGTTCCACTTAAATCTTCTCCTCCAAAATATAGTCCTTCAATGCTGTATATGCCCGACTTCTATACAGGACTAAATTAACTAAAAACATTTTCACTGCCTTTACCAAGAGCTTCCAGTTTATTAATATTTAAATTATATTCCATCTAGTCTCTTCCCACATATCCTTAACTGTTATAAGAAATAACTTCTAATCCACACACCTAATAAAAATGCCATCTTATAGTGCCCCATCAGTATAGGTATTTCTGAATAAATTAATGAGAGGGTGCATCGGTTACTACTATTGACTTTGTTTTATATTAATTTATTTTACATCATTAAATGATCTGAAATGGTCTCAAAATGTTTCATGACACCAAAATGTTCTTTTCTGGATTTAATAAGTACAAAATAATGCTACCTGCAAATAAGGCTAACTTTTCTTTTACGCAGGTAAATGGCAAATATTGTAGGTGTGATAGGGAAAAAGGGTAACTAGAAATGTATGTTTTGGGAGTGTAATGAGTTGGTTTTCTTCTTCTTTCAGCTTTTTCCCGGTTAGGGGTCGCCACAGCGGATCACCTGTCCGCTCATGATTGGTAGTGGAGTTTTACAGTGTTGAGTTGCCAGCCCGGCACCCAACCTTCCACAGAAGGCACACGCATGCACTCATGCCTATGGCCAATTTAGAGTGTCCAGTCCACTTTAAAAATTCCCTGCTGAGTACTCTGTCAGATACACTGGGGGGAGCAAGTGGGTATAAATAAAGAAATTATTTTTTTGAACTAGGATACAATATTTGGACTGCCTAGACATAGTAAGGCCTTGTTAAGTTTAATTCTCTTGCTCCCAAAAAAGCAACTGCTAGAAGATGGAAATGAAAGTGTAAACCAGCTGCAGGTGCTGCGGTAGCATTGTCGCCTCACAGTAAGACTCTGTCCGGTTTGATTCTCAGCTAAAGCGGCTTCTGCGTGGAGACATGCGCGAATGGGCGTACCTTCGTTGAAGGTTGTGCGTCAGGGCTGGTAACTCGGCACATAAAAATAAACTAACAATTATTAGCGGACCGGAGGTCCGCTGTGGCGACCCCTAACCGGGAAAAAGCCGAAAGACACAACATCATTTGAAATAGTGAATATTGTAACAGAGAACAAAGAATTGGAAGTGGGATATTTAGAAAAGGATACGAGTACATTATATAGAAAAACAGAAATCTTGGTAACAGTACATGCAGAATAATGTTTTGGAGGAGCAATGAGGTTTAAGGGAAGGCAGGAACTGAGTAACTTATTTAATGCTGGACTGACGACAGTTGCATAAAAGAATGTATATGATGGACAATGTTTGCACTGGTGAACATGTTAACATGGTTTGTTTTCTTTTAAATAAATGCATGTTTGCCTGTGTGTTAAGTGATAATTCAAAAATGTGTTAAGAAAGGATAAGCGTTCTTGGTTACTACACCAGTTATATTACTGAATTTGTGAAAACCTTATTTTCTTTGCTAATCGCTTTAAATGTAAGGCAAGCAACACAGGAGAAAAAGGATATTCTTGTATGGCAGGGGGTTGATATAATGCTTAAGGTGTTTACCTGACCGATACAAGGTGTACAGTGTTTGATTCTTAACTTTGAAAGGGAAACTGGCTAGGCTTAAAATGGCCCAGAAGGGCAGCTAGCCTAGTACTTGCTTATGAACCTGTTTTAAACAGAGGCTGTCAGAGAGGAGCACTCCATCCTTAATTCTTGCCTCTGACCCTTCAAACAAGTTTAGTTAGCAGTTTTAATAAAAACACAACTGATTTCTCAATTAAGCTCACATACATAGGCAAGTAACATTAAGTGGGAGAGGGCGGATAACAAGATGGAGAGGAATAAAGGAATATAGCACATTAGCCTTTAGCTATATCGGCTGATGGAATTTTATTTGTTGATTTTTGGGTGTGCAATAATTCATTACTTACAAAGGAAATAATGCAGGGAGTGGGAAAGTAAGTTAGATTTTAATTAAATAATAGGGTGGTGTGCAAGGAACTATGAGGTACAAAGTCAAGTGTAGTGAAGCAGGGCACAGTGAGCAAGGCACTAGTCAGCTTTTACAAAGAATAAAACAGCTTAGGTCACTGCAGGTAAGGCAGAATGCTAAACTACATTATTTATTAGGCCACTTTTGTTTATGCTAGTCTGTGAAAAGGCAGTTAAACACACATTTGCTGTATTCTGTTCACATATAAAAAAATAGTAGTTAAACTAAAAAGTGGCAGGAAGAGTGAAATATTCTGAGCACTGAATTCATTACCTCTGCTTAAATTCGAGTTTCACTTTTAATTTAGTATAGATAGTTGTTATGGGGGGGGGGGTTACCTTCCTTCAGTGTAACTATCTTTATGTGCAGCTTGTACAGACAGTCTCTACTCCAGACTACAACAAGAAATAAGGTAAACATAAAGGGAACAACTAAGTTTTGTAGATTAGTTTTTTCCTTCAAAGTAAGTCCACTAAAATAAGGTTTTAGTAGCCACTTGCTGTACTTGAGGGTTACATCTGATTTGTCCTGTTCTTAAGATTGATTCCAAATAAGCTTATTAGTGGCAGTGCTGCAGGGCAAACACTGTCAGAAAAACTTTGAGCAAACACACCAGTAAAGTTACAAGTGACAAATCATAAACACTCTGCACAAGAAATTATTTCACAACTGAAACTATCAATAAAACAAAAGTTATGTATGTCCATAATGTTAGATTTTTAAGATCCATGTCCATTCACTTCAACAGTAGGACTGGTAGCTGCAAGCAGCAGTTATTTAGCACTTTTGAAAGTCCCCATGACTCAGAACTTCTCCCTTAAGCCCCCCTACTATTCTATACCTCCCTTGTCTCAAGATCAAGTTTGCCCTGCTATAAGCAAAGCTAAGGCCAATATTACATTTGCATACCAACGCAATTCCTCCAGATCTACGCACTTGGATAGGGATGTTGGATGGTGGAAGGGCTTTTGAACTGCACAGACATGCATCAGAAAGATCTAACATTATGATAAGTACAGAACTTTTGTATTCAGTCCATTCAGTTTAACAGCTGAGGTGGCATCATGACAGAATACCATGAAAGATAATAACCTCAAAGATTGACAATGATCTTGAGCTCACACCCATCTTATAAATGCAGTGAAGCCCATGTCACAGCTGCTCAGATATCAACAAAAGAGTTCTTAAAATGACAAGAGGAGGTAGCTGCGGCCATAGTGGAATTGGCCTTTGGAATTAATGTATTAGGTGAATAAGGCACTGTTAGAGTTTTGCTTTAAAACAGCATAAAAAGTGAAAAGTGTCAAAATAAATTAACCCTTGAGACAACATTCCCTTAGCACATGGCAACTGTGCTTCCAAAGGAGTGGTTTTTATGGCACTGTATGAAGGATGTTCCAAGTATTACGTTGGTAAAACTGAACGACATTTTTAACAAATTTATGAGCATTTTTACAGTTTTAAAGCAAACCTCTAACACCACCTTATTTAAACACACACAGGTGTATACTAATTGCAAATTTAAGTATGGCATATTGGAAGTGTCGCCACACAATGAATGGGGTGTTTTTTCGGAAACAAGAATAGAGCACAGAAAATTGATCTGGCAGCTCAGACTGAATGCATCTAATAATCAGGGCTTAAATGAACATGCTTCCATTGTTCTATACTCAAATATAGAGCTGCCAGATTATGATGAATTTCTAAACAAACATTGCTATTTATATATTTATTTACACATTCTTTTAACAAAACAACCTCTTGACGGTATTTTTCACATATATTTTGATATATATACATACATATATATATATATATATACATATACATATATATATATATATATATATATATATATATATATATATATACACACACACATACACACATTTTTTTTACACTGTGTAGACAGTATTGATACATGTTGAATTAATTTGCTTGACTACCATTGGATATTTTACATCACGTGATTTGTTTAACAAGCTTTGGCTGCTGCTTCAAAGAGATGAGGATTCAGTTTTTCAAAAATAAAACTGAGGTACCCTGGAGATATGGGTTTTCTATGAGGAATTCTCAACAGAATGGCCCTTCTTAGGAAGCTTAAACTTTTAGAGATGTTAGTGAAACTGAATTAAGACCTTGATTAAAATAATAAATGGAAGATAAATGTACCCTTGAAGATGGAATAACTTGAATACGGACTAAATATTTGACCTTAAAAATGCAAAATAGGGGAAGCTGGGCTGAGAATGGAAAAAGTCTTTCGATAATAGCTCATAAAGAAAACATCATGCATTTACTTCTATAAATCTTTCTTATGAAGGGCTTTAGGACAGCAGCGATGATATGGACCACTTAGGATTGACAAAAGGGGGTCCTGGCAGTTAACTTGAGAGATTGAGGATCTGTGTTGACGCTTGCCAAATGGATTTGTCAGGAGACATCTGTGAGGTCTTGGAAAAAGAGGTTTCTCTATCAGATAAGGCTACAGCTGAGGAGAAACAAACTTGGCAGAGACAGAAGTCGGAAAATAACTCGTTTTGTGCAATTTGGCATTCTTCAGAAACTTCATCAAAGGCAGAAAAGGGGGAAACAGCAAAGTCATCCTGGAGTCCATTCAAGGACTAGTGTTTCCCAGAGAACTATATCTCGTCCATCTTCAGAGAGAGAAAGAGAAAACAGCTGCTGCATTTGGAGTTGCTTGGGGATGTAAACATGTTGCAACACAGCTTGGCTCAGCACCAAAAAAAAGACATTCGACATAGACTGACTTAGGAAAGTGGCACCAAAAAAAAAAAGACATTTGACACAGACTGACTTAGGAAAGTACAGTTGTGTATACTTAACATAGATGTAGATGTTAGAGTGTATTCACTGTTGCAGTCATCACATTTGGGTTATCTGCTTGCAGTAGCCCTCAGTCGGCCTGATTATCAAAGTCTTGTGTCCTGCGTCGGTTGCTGTCATCTTCTGTGACATCAGGTAGTCAGGGGTATAAAGCATGCAGCCTACGCCATCACATCAGTTTTTCTTGCCCCAGATGGCAGGTGCCCTCCTTAATGGGAAGCAATTAAATATAAATATACAAGGTTATACCTCCAACAAAAAAGCAAATACACCAAAAAGCTTTTAAGTATAGTAGAGGAGAATAGAGGTATAGCCAAAACAAGTCAGGGGGCTGGAGGGAGGGTAACCAGGACTGCAACAGTGAATACACTCAAACATCTACATTTATGGTAAGTGTACACAACTGTACTATGTTCTTCGAGTTTCACTGTTACAGTCAACACATTTGGGTAGATTCCCAAAGCTAAGGATGGGAGGAGGAATTTAGATAGCATTAGGACCAGCTATAAGGCCCTGCAAGACTGCAGTGGCAAAGCCAGCTCTGGATTTAGAGAAACTTGGCAAATGGTAATGCTTGGTGAAAGTATGTACAAAACTCCTGGTAGCAGCTTCTAGGATGTCTCTGGTAGGGACTCCTCTGAGAAAGGCTGCAGAGGTAGATGCACCCCTGGTTGAATGGGGTCTAATCCCCTGTGGGATAGGTTTTCCATGGTGCTTACAGCAGAAATGAATGCAATGGCCTATCCATTTAGAAATGGTTTGCTTTGAAATAGCCTTCCCCTCTGCCCCTGCAGCAAATGCCACCAGCAGTTGTTCAGATTTCCTTTGAGGTTTAGTCCTGTCCAAGTAGAATCTAAGGAGTGCAGTATCCGTTCCCCTTTGTTCTGTGGATTGGGAAAGAAGGTTGGCAAATGAATAGACTGATTAAGAGCCACACTGGATACCACCTTGGGCATGAAAGAGGGAATGGTCCTGAGGGGCACCCTGTCCGCATGAAAGATGATGAAAGGCTCCACTGCCATAAGGGCCTGTAATTCGGATACCCTCCTTGCTGAAGTGATTGCTAAAAGGAAAGCTGTTTTCCAAGAAAGGAATTTTAACTCTGCAGTTGCAGCTGGCTCAAAAGGAGGAAGAGTGAGTTTTTCCAATACAAAATTAAGGTCCCAGGCTGGAGTTGGGGCTCTCCTGGTGGTCTTATGTTTTAGGCCCCTCTAAGGAACTGCTTGAGCAGTGGGTGAGAAAAGGGGGTGGTTCTGTGTTGTAATGAGCTGAAATGGCTGAGGCGTGAATTTTGATGGAGGAAAAGGAAAGGCCCTTGTGAAGCATCTCAGTTAGGTACTGAAGAATCTGAGGTAAATTGGGCGCTGCAGTGGCCATTCATTGAGTTTGGGTCCAAGCACAGAATCTTTTCCATTTTTCAGCATAAGATTTTCTAGTACTAGGCCTCCTTGCCTCCAAAATGACATCCAACACTTGTTTACTGAGGGATGGTAATGGAGAGATTAAGTAATAAGTCAGGCTGCCAGGTTCAGGGTTTGAAGCTGGGGGTGCAGAATATGGCTCTCCTGCTGACACAGGGTAGGGGTCTGAGGTAGATGCCATGGGGCCAGCTGTGACACACTGTGCAAGACGGGATACTAGTGTTGGCGTGGCCAGTCTGGTGCAATCAGTATCATCCTTGGTTTGTCCTGTTTGATCTTTAGTAGTACTTTGGAGAAGAGAGGCAGAGGAGGAAAGGCATAAACTGATAGATTTTTCCAGTTGAAGGACAGAGCATCTGCTTTCCAAGCTTGTTTGTGGGGAGTCCTTGTGCAGAATTTGTCCAACTGGTAGTTCTGGCGGGGAGGCAAACAGGTCTATATCTGGGGTCCCCCATGTGTTAATCAACATGTTGAAAATCTTTGGTTCCAGTTTCCACTTGTGTGGGTCCATGAGATTTCTGCTTAGTTCGTCTGCCAGTGTATTTAGTTTTCCTGGCAGGAACTGAGCCTGTAGATGCACTTGGTAGCTCAAAGCTGTGTTCCACAGAGCCATGGCTAGTCTGCAAAGGGGGGGGGGGTAAGAATGGGTACCACACTGCTTGTTTATGTACCACATAACAGTGGTGTTGTCCATCTTTACCATTAATTGTCCTGGAAGAATGTGGTCCTTGAAGGCTGTCAGAGCATTCTGTACAGCTAACATTTCTTTTTGATTGATATGCAGGTGCATTTGACTTGGGTTCCATTTGCCCTGAATGCACTTCCCTGCCAGGTGAGCCCCCCATGCATAGTCTGATGCATCTGCTGTTAGGGTTTGGGTGGCAGGGAGTAGAGTGAATGATAGCCCCTTGTTTTGGTGGCAGGCCACTGCCCACCAAAGGAATTCAAGCCATAGGCAAGGCATGATAGGAATCATTGCTTCTATATCCTGAGAATGTTGACACCATAGGCTTTTTAGATACCACTGTAGTTTCCTCATATGCAGTCTTGTAGAATGCACGAGGCCATGAACCCCAAGGCTTGCAGATAGCAGGGTTTTTGTGGCCACTAGTTTGAAGTAAGTTGTCAAATGAATTTGTTTCTCTGGCGTGAGGAAAGCCATCTGGGAAGTTGTGTTCAAGCTTGCTCCCAGGAATATAATTTGTTGACAGGGTACCAGATGTAATTTCTTTTAGTTTATGGTGTACCCCAGACAAGTTAACATCTTTTGTACAAATGCCAGATGATTCAGAAGTATGCCCTGGCTTTCTGCCTAAAATTAGACAATCATCCATGTATGGGTATATTTGAATATTTCTTTGCCTGCAAAATGCAATGAATGGAGCTAGGCACTTTGTGAATACCCGGGAACCGTAGATAAGCCAAAGGGCAGTGCAGAGAACTGATGGTGCATGCAGCCTGATTTGAAGCCTAGGTATTTTCTGCAAGATTCACTGATTGGGATGTGCAGGTAGGCTTCCTTTAAATGCAGTGTTGCCAATCAGGCATCTTTGCCTATCATGGGAAGCAACTGGTGAAGAGTTAGCATCTTGAATTTTGGAATCACCAAAAAGGTGTTTAGGATAGACAGGTCCAGGATAGGACGCCATGAGTTGTCTTTTCTGGGTACCAGGAAAAATCTTGAGCAGAAACCTTGTCCCTTTTCCTCTTCTGGTACAGTCTGAATAGCCTTTAATCTTAAGAGAGAGAGTACTTGCTTTTGAGCCTCTGCCCACTGATTTGGGGATAGATCTGGCCAACCGTTTGGGGTTGGTAATGTGTGGAAGTGAAATCTGTATCCTTGGGAAACTATGTTTAAAACCCATTTGTTCTGGGTAATGAGTTCCCAGTTTTTTGCTTGCAGAGCAATCTTTCCCCCTAAAGGAGCAGTCAGTTGAGAAGTGCTTGGAAGTTTTAAAATTAAGTCATTGAGACAGCTTAACATAAGGGGGAGTCTTACTACTCCCTGATTTGGAAGTGGGACCCCTCCCACTGCTTAGTCCTGTGCGTACCCTGGGACTAAAGCCTGGGTGTTCTGATGGTTCTGGGTTTTAACTGAGAAGGCCAGGAAGAGGCAGGAAAGGACCAATTTTTTGAGGGCCAATGCCTACTAAATCTAGGAGGCTGCACTAGTAAAAAATCTTTAACAGTTTGCATAGATTTAGCTTTTTCCATCATCTTTTGAGTAACTTCTTCTGCTTGATCGCCAAACAGGTGGTCCTGATTTAAGGGAGCATCCAGCAATTTAATTTTAACATGATCTAGCAAAGATTGCTCCTTAAGCCAAGCATGCCTTCTAGGTACAGACCTGGTGACAGTCAGGAATCAACACCATTTTCTGTTTAAGCAATCCAATAATATGCTGCTGATACTTTAACACATGAAACTGGCAATTTAAGGTCCTGATGGCTAAGGTTGCAGAGGTGTATACCTTCTTATCCCATCTATCCAGGGCCCTGGAGTCTCTATCAGAGGGGGTAGGATGTTTGGCAGTAGTAGCCTTAATGCCCTTGGGTCCCTGTGAAATGGTCTCAGGATCCACAGTAGGATTTTTAAAAAGGAACTTGTGAGAATCAGGAACCCTGTAATATCTATCAGGTTTTCTGGGAGCAGGAGGTAAAGAGACAGTGGCCAAGCTGGATTCCAAAAAGGCATCGTCAACAATGTCCAGCACAGGAGGGATAGCTAAAGGCCTGTGCTGGGGCAGGAGTAAGAAATCTCTAAGCCTCTTTTTAGAATCAGAGTAATCCTGACTTTCCCAGTGAAAATGCTCCCTAACAGTATGCAAGGTTTCACCAAAAGAAAAATCCTCTGGGGGAAGAAGCAGAGGGAATAGAGTACTCTGCATCAGAAAGCTCATAGGTAGATAAGGGTAAATCCTGGTCATCAGAGAAGGCAGAACTTTCAGAATCTTAGTCAGAAGTATCATAAGCAAATTCAGTCCTAGGTCTCTTAGAGGGGGAAGGTTGGCTTCCCCTGATTAAAGTAATAAGGTCTTCACCCATTCTCATCATTTGTTTTTTAGGCATAGAGGCCAGACCATGCGGTCTGGGTGTCGGTTTCCTAGGCATGGTTCGAGTTTTAGGCCTAGAACAAGAACATGGCATTGGTTTAATATGCAAGTCCATAGGCCTGAATACACGCTCAGAAGCCGGTGACTGCACAGCGGCTCCGGACCCATCCAAGGTAGAGACATCCGCAGGTTCCACAGTTGAAGCATCTCGCGGCATACCGGATTCCGAATGGGTCTCAGTAGAGGCCTGCGAATCTGACGTAGCGGGTATCAGGGGCTGCGAAAGCACCTCACTGAGTACCAGCGAACTGGCGACTGGCTTAGGAGAAGTGTCGTCGACAACTTTGGACCTAGGCAGCCTGTCTCTGTCTTTATCTTTGCGTTTTTTCGGAATGTCGGTAGTCGGGTGGCTTACCGAAGACATATCTGGATAATTGAACTGAGTACCAAAATATTTAAGAAGCAAAAATGTACCGACAATGAATAGTTTGTGGTTTAAATAAGGCACAAAACCGACAGTGAGATATGTCGTGGTCAGGGCCTAGGCAAGAAATACAGTACGAATGAAAATCTTTATGAGGTATTTGCTTTCCACAAGAAATACAATTACTGACTTTTACTGACATCAGTTTAGAGCAAGAAAAAGTTTCCCCAATGGGGTACTTAGCTTTAGTTGAAGACTTTGGTTCTGAAACTCGAAAACGAAAATTTCAGGAGTCGGCCGACCGGCACTTGCGAACTGCTTCTGCTTTGGGCACCGAACGGTAAGAAAGACTGATGTAATGGTGTCGGCTGCATGCTTTATACACCTGACTACCTGACGTCATGGAAGATGAGACAGCAACCGACGCAGGACCCAAGACTTTGATAATCAGGTTGACTGAGGGCTACTGCAAGCAGATAACCCAAATGTGATGACTGCAACAATGAAACACGAAGAACATCCACTCATGACACTTCAGAAGACACCAGCTAAGCCTGTCTTGCAAGGTTGCTGGTCAAGTCAGAGATTGGCATTACAAAGCACTGAGTGGACATGGCCCACTACCATAACCACATGGTCTCATGACTAAGTAGATCTGTGTGGCACCCCCTGCACCTCCCACTTTCTCATATAGCAAACTGCAGCCACATATCTCCAGTGGATGGCAACAGCACCCTAAGGAGAAAGGTCCTGTACTGACTGAACATTAGGAGGATTATCCTCATCCCCTGGACATTTATGTGCATAAATTTCTCTTGCTGTGACAAAGTCCTTTGGCCTGTATACCTTAAACAATTTCCCAACCTAGGACAGATGCATATGTGCTGACAGTCACTTGAGGAAGGACAGAAAATAAGAACGTCCTGAGGAATACTGAAATGGTATAACACCAGTACAAATGCTGACAACAGACCTGAAAAGGTTAGAATGGAAGAATGAGAGGGCCTACATTTTGACACCACCATCACTGGACCCCCAATGAATCCGCTGAAGAACTCCAATATGCTATCTTAAGAAGAGGACTAAAAAAAAAATTGGTGCTACCATAATCCCCAAAGTTCTGAGACAAGAGATGCTGTGGCTGAAATAGAAGACAGTAGAGAAAAAAACTATGATTTGCAGGGATAATATCCGGTCTTGGGGGAGACTAGCCATATAGATCAATTTGTCCAGGAGACATTCAATGAAAATCTGAGTATTTGATGGCTTTAGCTGTGATTCTGCAGTGCTTACTGACACTCCCAGGGACTGAAATACCTGTGTCAAGCAGTACATTGCTTGAATCAACGACTTCTCGGTGGGGCAGCAAGGAGTCAGTCATCCAGATAAGGAAACACTGCTATTCCCAGTAGTCTGGTGAAGCACTGCTACAGCTGACATGCATTTGATGAATATTATGGGCTATGCTGAAACCAAATGGAAGAGCACTGAACTGATATAGCCTGGTCACTACCCTGAAGTGCATAAATTAATGGAGATTTTGATATGCAAATAAATAACCTAGGGCACTGCAGAACTCAGTCTCCCTTTATTAGGCAGAGAAAGATTTATTACACTATGACCATCCAGACTTTTGTCTCTGCCACAAACTGGTTTAGATCACTTAGTTCAAGTATGGGCAGGAGGACCTAGGGTTTCCTGGGAACTAAAACAAATCATGAATTAATTCCAGACTCCTCTCTTCTCTGTGGGGCCTCTTTGTTTAGGAAGTTTAGCACCTCCAGCTTGTTTGCACCTTCTGACAGGGTATGAGATCAGGAAGCAGGAAAAAGCAAGTCTAGAGCATAAGATGAATGGAATAGAGTGGCCCTTGGATACATTCTCATCACTCCAACATCCAGAGTGTTGGTTTGCTACGGATGAATATGCAGAGAACTTCAATCCTTCACTATCTCCAGAGTGGTACAGTCAGACAATCCCTCAGGGAATTCTGCACTGGGCCCTCAGATGCAGTAATGCAGAATCCCTGACTTTGCAGATCACCTCTGCCTTGGGAAGAGTGGGGGCTTTCATTCTAGATACCCCAGATCCAAGATGATTTCTAGCAGAACTCTGCTCAAATTGTTACCGCTGGCCTTTCCTAAACTATAACTTCTATATATTCCTATGTTTATGTTGGAATATCCTCTGTGGAGTGAAGAACTTAAAAGTCAGCAAGTATATTCTCCTTGTGCTTATTTTTTTTTTTTTACAAGTTCTCTTTCACCTCCATCTGAAGAGAGAGGAACCATCATAAGGGGCATTGGTGAAAGAAGCCTTGGAATAATTTGCAGTTATATTACAAAGCCAACCATAATGCAATACAATAACGTTAGATACAGTGGCACAGACTGCTCTATCAACTACATTATGCAGGAATCCCATGGAGAGGGTAGATACTTGGTGGCTATTTGGGATGACAGCTTAATTCTTTGATCCCTGTATGACATCCTTTTCAGAACATCTAGGATCTACTAAGCTATATCTCACTAAAATTGAGTCGCATATGCCAGGTAGTTCAATGTGCATGTAAAAAAAAGGTAGCTGGCACACATGTCTGTTCCAAAGCAGTCTAATTCTCTGAATTCCTTTATGGGGGTATAAACTGCTAGCTAGCTCTTATCTGGGAGGCTTTTTTTAAACTTCATACAAAATGCTTATAAATCACTATAAATGTGCATGGGCGTGTTTTTTGATGCCAGCTGATATGTAGTAAACAAGATCTGAGGAGGAGGGGAGAAGTGGAACATTGTGGGGGTTAATGGAGGAGTTCTGCACCTGGGAGAATCTCAGAGTGCCAAGCGACTGCTGCCTACAGTTATCAGTCCTTCTGTTAAAGAGAACGCACTGGATCATGTAACATCCTTTGATTTAATCATAAAATGCTGTTTATCATTTAGTCACACCTCATGCTTAAAGCGCAATCTCCTGGAGACAACTATGACCTGAACTGCAGTTAGAACAGTTACTGGCATGTCCAGAAGTCAATTTGTAAGGGTATTTACATAACCAGGGTTCCTTCCCATCCCAAACCTTTGTGAACTAATCACTGGAACAATTCAAGGGATAACAAAACTACATTACAAAAATTCAGGCATATGACAAGCTAAAAAAAGCCCTTCACAAGAGGGAAAACCTTTCTCGTGTATCTGACTGTTAACAGCCAAAAACAATGCCCCCATACACTATGACAGAGTGACGCAATGTGAGAAAACAGTTTCACCACATTTATTTGCTAAAACGTGCAGTGCAGGTGAGTGGGCTTTAATAGTTGTAGTTTTTAGCTGTAAAAGCCATCTCACACAAAAAGCACCTGTAGAAAGTGAGCCACAGACAAGCATATAGAAGGCAGACACATGCAAAAAAAAAAAAAAGTCCTAGCAACCTTCTGAGGGGCTTCCATTTAAACCATGATGCAATCAAAGTTAAAACAATGCACAAAATTGACATTTAACTATGGATGCATACTGAGCTTCCTGCACCTTGACAGTAGTACTATAAATTGATAACATATGGGTACAGCACAATTTATAATAGCAAAAATATAAATTTAAAACACTGAACTTGGCAACTTAAGACACTGCATCTACAGTAGCAAATTTAACATCGATTGGTAAAAAATAAATGGTACTAACTAATCCAAAAGGTCTTACAAAACATAGGAAAAACTGCAAAATATCTTACTCAAATAAGGAACTATATTGTAACTAACTTGCAATTAACCCCACCAAAACAACAGTTATGACTTTTGGAACTATTTGGCTTAATTCAAAACCCTCATCTTGTTAAATAGGAATGTAGGACGATGGCTACATCAACATTTAAAATGATCTGTCATACTTTAAGTGCTCTGTATTTGTTTTGCATGCATTATGATTACAGTACCACTTAATGTTGTGTAAGTACTGTGTGTTCTTTGGTGTAATTATTTATTTCCTAGAAAATATTGTTAAGACAGAGCTTCTCTTGTAAGGCTGAAACTTATTTTGCTGTGACCCCTCAGCCCAGCATGACATCAAGTTAGGTCAACGGTGGTAGAGTACGGCTGGAAATACTGGAGTAAGACAGGCTTTTTCCAGAAACTTGGCCTTTTTTTCCTGTATTTCAAAAGTAAAGGATAAAAACAATGTAAATGCATTCATATTCAGGTTTGTAATCTAATCAGTATTGCACTGTGTGTTTTACTAGTTTACACAGCACTACTTTTCAAGGAGTTACCTTTAAGTTTGTGCAATGGTGGACTAGGTTGTATCTGTGCACTGAACTGCCAGCACCTCTTTCTTGAATTTTGTTTTTACACCAGTTGGCATAATGGTTAATGCCTTCTCCTCCCATGTACAAGGGACAAGGTTCAATCCTCACTTCCGACCAATGCCTGCTTGGAGTTTGCTTGTCTCCATGTGTCTCTGTGGGATTTCTCCCACCTCCAAAACAACATGCTGTGTGATTCCATCTCAAACTCACTTAAGAATGGAGCTGTGGGAAGCAACACAGATTCCAGATGGTGCCCTATACGGGCAAGAGTTGTACAGGGAAAAAACAAACAAACAGGCATATGGTATACTTTGAGAGAAGGCCAGGGAAGAGAATTAGATAGCAGTAAGGAAATATGCGATGAAGGGAGAGTAAGGAGTTATAAGGAATGAAAAGGTACTTGTTCACTTTTAGGTATATAGTTTATTCTGGTTTTGAGTAAGAACAGAGGCAGATTTTAGCTAGGAAGTCTTTCAGAGTGGTTTTGAAAAGTGAGGATACAGGTAAGGAATGCCAGGCCTTAATAACCTTGTACGAGTACAGACAATGCCCAGCAGATTTGTTAGATAGGAGGAGTTTTTGGTCAATGGATCGCAATGACGGACTGGGAACATAGTTTTGTAGAATGTTTTCTAGTGCTGGACAGACAGATGGATGATGGATAATTTTATAGGTGGTAAGATGCTGTGTATGTGTTAGTTGATGTGGCAGTTCTAACCAATTAAGACTTTTACGTGATGTACAGTGGTGGGTTCTGAAAGGGGTATGTGCTGCTAATTTAGCAACTTTGTTACAGCACTGTTCAAGTTTTAATTTTTGTGAAGCCTGGAGGTTAGTAAGGATGGGAGTTCCATAAAGAAGAGTTGGGAGGAGATAATTAGTTGCAAGTGCAGCTTTAGTTGCAACAGTGAGAAAGGTTTTAGCTCTGTAAAGCATCCCTAGATTTGATGAGTTTTTCTTATGCAAGTTTTTTACATACAGGTCGAATGTAAGACTATCATCCACTAACATCCCTAATTAGTTTGCTATGAGACGTGACTTCAGTGGTTGTATTATGAAGAGAGAACTTTACATTTGTTTTGATGAGAGAAGGATTTCTGGGGAAAAGTAATAGTTTTTTTTTTTTGTGTGTTGAACAGGAGTTGTGAGTTATGAAGGCAAGTTTCAGTGGCTGTTAAAGCTTTCCGAGTAATTTTTGAAGGTATACCATGTCAGCTGTGCAAATTAAGAGTACAATCATCTGCATATTATATTAGGGTGGCCTGCTGTGTAGAAGTATTGAGGGTGTTGGTGAAAATGTTAAAGAGGAGATAACCAAGGATAGAGTCTTGTGGTACACTAGTGGTGACTGGGAGGTAAGAAGAGATCATGGTTGTGCCGTTTTACTGACTGATGCCTACTGGACAGGTAGCTTTTGAACCCCAGAAGGGTGGGCTGAGACAGTCCTACTGAGGACATCTCAAGTAGATTTTTGCTGTGAAAAACTGTGTCAAAGGCTTTAGACAAGTCTAGAAATAAGGGAGAGACTAGTTTGCCATTATCTCTAGTTTTATTGACAGTATCTACATAGGTTAGAAGGGCAGTGATAGTACTATGGGAAGGATGGAAGCCATGTTGTGGGGATAGGGTTGTTCCTGCAGAAGTAGTCTAGCAATAGTGTCTGAGTATACTTTTCAAGTATTTTGGCGAGGGTAGAGAAGAATACTATAGGTCTAAAGTTATTAATGCCTGTTGAATTTCCTCCTTTGTGCAGAGGGATAATGTGTGACTTTTTCAAGAGAGAGGGAATTTGGGATTTCCAGACTGACCTATTAATTTTTATTTTACATTTGATGACCGGGCTGGTCTGACTGGATATATGTCCATTTTCAGCAGAGGCCCGGGGAGAAAAGCTCCAATGAACACAAACAAAAGTTATTTTACATGACCGATTTTAAAAATCGAGGTACATCTTATAACAATTCTTTACATTACTTTACATTTCTTTACATTGTTAGTTTAAGATTCTTTATACATGTAATGATTTAGGGAATAATACAGGAACATGTAAGAAATGACAAGAGGTTAATATACGATGATTCAGGGAATAGTACATGAAGATGTTAGGAATGACAAGAGGTTAATATATGAAAACACTCTTTCTTTAAAGATTAACAGAGAGGCACCTACTTGGTTAGTCAGGGTTAGCACAAGGGCATAACCCAATGTGTTTTGAGGTACAGTTTCAGTTTGTTTTTAAAAAGTGATATTGAGGAAAGCAAGGTCAGGTCACTAGGGAGTAAGTTCCAGGTTTTGCCAACAGTGTTAGAGAACAAGGAGTTACCAGCCATATTGTTGGTTTTGCTTAGTTGTACAAGTAGTTTATTTGAAGAGTGTAGGGTCTAAAGATTACTGTAGGGGGTGATAAGGTTAGTAAGTATTGGGGTATTAGTAGGTTGATACAGGATCTTGTGTGCAACTGTTATTTGGTTATATAGTAGTTGGTCTGGTAACTCTAGCCAACCTAGTTCTAGTTTATGACAGTGATGGGTTCTGAAAGCAGAGCCAGTGGAAAAACTGGCAATATTGTTATATGGGATTGCTAGCTTGTTAAGGTTAGTTTTACACAAGTTAGTAAATATAGGGGAGGCATTGAGGAAAGTAGAGATTAAATGGGTGCGGGCAATAGTAATCCTAGCTAATGGAGCCAGGAAGGGTTTTATCCTGTAAGGGGAGCAGATTTTTTTGTTGACTGTTTTTATTGTATTGTTAATATGAGCGTTGAAGTTAAGGTTGTTATCAATTAAGACCCCTAGAAGTTTGGTAGTGGGATCAGGAGATATGATAGTACCATTGTTTGATATAACAGTAAAGTTAGGTGGGGAGGCCCTACGAGTTGAAGTGAATAGTAACAGTTTTGTTTTTTGGGGATTCAAGATGAGGCAACGGTGTAGAAGCTATTTATAACGACTGAGACAGGAAATGCTTTAAAAGACAGTAAGGGATGTCATCAGAATTAGTGACAGACTCAATGCAATCAAAATCCAGTGCAATGTCAGAGCAGTATTCATAATCTCAGGCTATGCCTTACAGCAGGGTGGTGATAGTGAGGAAATAAAAGTACATTCAGACAGCAGTTGCAGGACCTACTAGAAAAAGCAGGGCAACAGGAACTGGTGTTGATAATGGGTGACCTGAATGCACATATCGGGACAGACAGAATAAGATATGAGGACTGCATGGGTCCACATGGGTGGGGGCAACAGGAATAAAGGAGGATAAGCCATTCTGGACTTCTGTCATAAACTGGCTTGATGACAGCCAATACATTTTCAGAAAAAAAAGACTGTCACAAGACCATATACAAAAGTGGCCAACATATGACTCAGGTAGACTTCCTCCTAGCAAGGAAGGGACAATGGTATCTAATCAGTGATTGCAAAGTCATATCCAGTGAAACAATCATCCCACAGCATAGACCACTGGTTCCCACAATCAACTACAAGTAGTGGCCTGAGAAGGCTCTGAGGTAAACTGAGATCAGGCTGAAGACCTGTAAGTTGACTAGAGAGAAAGCACAACACTTCAAGGAATTACTCAGAACAAAGCATCAGATGCACTACTAACTTCTGGAAAATGGCTCAGTGGATGGGACAAAAAACTCTATCAGCATGCAAAGCAAAGACAAAAAGATAATGAAGACAGCAACCCACTCACCAGTCCATAAGGCATCAAAGGGAAGTGGAAGGAGTACTTTCAACAGTTTCTGACTGAAAAAAAAAGGAAGCTGTATTGCCCCAGACACAGCCTATGGTGAAAGAAGAGGAAGAGCCCTCCCTAGAAGAACTAAGAACAGCACTAAAGAAAATAAAGTCAAGGAAAGCACTAGGTAAAGATGAGGTCACAGCAGAGATGATCAGAAAGTTGGGAAAGATAGCTGAGAAATGGATCCTGAGGGTACTCATAACAGTATGGACGTAAAGACGTATCACAGATGATTGCAGAATATGCATACTTGTGCAAATGTTCAAAAACAAAGGGGACTTTTACAACTGTGGGCAGTAGGCAAGTATCAAACTCTTGTCACAGTGAAGGAAAGTTCTAGAGAGGGTGACTGATAAGCAAATACACAGACTAGTACAAACTAAGATGAGAAATGAGCAGTTCAGATTCAGATCAGGATACAGCATAAACAATCTGAGAGGTAACTAGAAATGAAGAGAGTCCAACTGCACATTCCTAAACATGGAGAAAGCATATCACAAGGTCCCAAGAAAGCTAATTTGGCCAGTCCTACGGTGGTTTGAAGTCCCAGAAACATGTACATAGATTCATAGATTAGTATTAGGCTAACTGCCCTTGTGAGCCATTTTAAGCCTAGACAATTATCCCTTGTGAGATTCAAACCCTGTACCTTGTGTTTGTAAGGCAAACACCTTAACCATTAGGCCACCCTCCCAACCCTAATAATTAGTGCAAGCCATGTAAAAGGATCCAATGAGTCAAGAACACAGTATTCGGTCTTAAGACAGCGGTTTCAGTGGCAGTGGGTGTGCTTCAGGGTTCAGCTCTGATCCCAATGCTGTTCATACTGGTGATGGACTACATTAGGAAACAGGTCGGAGGGACAGGTCAACAAAGTGGCTATATGCAGATGATGTGGCATAACAACAGGCAGACTCTGAGCAAGAACTTCAGCAAAGTGCAGGGGAATAAAATGCAAAACTGAAGGCACATGGTATAAAACAAAGTACAAATAAGATAGTTGTAATGGCAGCAAATGAGGGAAATCAGAATAATCTCAACACTGAGACAGAAAAGGAAACAGTGGAATAGGTTAACACAGCTTCAAGTATCTGGGAAGGGTGACTGAAGAGACGGGAAGTCTGAATAAGGAGGTCAAATCTAGAATCAGAGGGGCTTGCAGTCTAATGGCCCAGAGTGTCAGGGGTATTGAACAGCAGACTGCGAAAGAAGCTGAAAAGTAAGGTATACAAAATAGCAGTGCAGCAGTACTACTGTACAGTACAGAAACCTGGGCAGTAAAGACTGAGCAGAGGAGGAAACTTGAGGTGATGCAGATGAATTGCCTGAGATGGGTTCCAGAGTTCTCTACATCTCATTTAACTAACAAAATTGTAGAAAATATGAAGCAAAGGGTTTGTCTATTGCAGCTCATCCACTTTTGAGTCTGTAAGCCAGTTTTATATAAACTCTCTTAACTGTAAAATCCGAAGGTAACCACGTTTCTAATAAATGTGTATTCATGGCTGTAAACTAAATCACAAAGGGTTAGCTACCTTTGCGAACACATAAAAATACACATAATATATCAGGTTCGTAACTCCACATATACACATTTGTTTTGAGATTTGGAACCAAAATGCACGGCCTAAAGTTTTAATTTGAGCTCACTGGAATCTGGAGCTACTAATCACTAACAATGAAACTCGCTACTCTTCATTAAACTAAACAGTTATGTCAACCAACAGAAATGTATTCGGACTGCCTAAAACAAAACAAGGGCAACTGACTTGACTTAGTGTGGAAAGAAAATTGAAGGTCAATAAGAAGGATCTAATGTTGCGTTAATCCACAACACAAGCACTAATGAAGCTGGTTCCATCTCAGTTGCATTTTTCCATTCAGTAGCCTTGGATATTTTTACAGCCTTACCTTTGACGAACTTACTTAATACATCAAGTTCTGCCGATTTGTTTCTTGCAGCTTCTAGTAAAAATGTATTATTTCAGTAGCACTACAGAATGTAAATGAAAAGCCCCTTCCTGACTTCATGACAACACTAATCTTAACCAGAAACTGTAATGATTTACAGCTTTTTGCACGCTTATATTTTTGCATCTGAGCAAATGTCAGAGTTAATTAATTTTACATTTCATAAAAATGCAGCTCTCACGGTAAGTAAAAGAGTAAATGCTTCAAATAAAATGTAGCCAGGATGTGTTTAAAATATTGCTCAATTGTAGTAACTTGGTATTTTCCAGAGCTTATGTGAAAACTGAAGAGGAAGTAGTAGGTCACTCTGGGATGAAAATATTACAAGGGGTTCAATTATCACAATGTGCCTCACATATTTTAGTTCTCCAGTTTGGCTTACAGCCGAGGGATCGTCTGTGTGAAAAATGCATGCTCTCCTTGTATCTACACAACCCTCAGGGTCTACAATTCCTCCCACATCCCAAAAATGTGCTGAAAGGAGAAAGCCTTATCCTCGGTTTCCAGAAGGCGTGTATACAGTGCATGCAATCCAGCAGACTAAGGTCCTCTCCAGGATTACTTCACTGCCTGACATCTGTTGTTTCCCCCATGACCTTGCAAACGACAAAGCAGGTACCAAAAAAATAAATGAACATTCAAATCTCTACAGACATGAAATGTTATACGGTAGGAGCTAGATACACAATCTTGACAGACCACTAAAAAAGAGAAAAATACTTAATAATGAAAACAAAGACTTGACTGCACTGTGAAACACTGTTAAGAGTTAATAGCTAAGGAAACTGATCAGTTATGTTATCACTCTGAAAAGCAGGATGCTGCTTAACTATATATATATATATATATATATATATATATATAAAATTCATTTTTAAGTCTGGAAACCAGAAAGACCAACTGGTACTAAGGTCTCAAAAATACACAAAAAAGGGCATAGTCAGAAAAACGTTTTTCATATAAGTGTCCCAAGCTGATTACATAAGCAGACTCTCACTACTCACAGGGACTAAAGACTGATGCTGTCAGTAAACTGCTAGGACATTTATGACATGCTGAAAACATTAAAGCAACACTGGAAATGACAGAAGCTGCAGAACTCTGGTTAATGGTTTTGCTAAAAGATTTCTATAACTCTCATAAAAATGGCTTTTGCAGCTTTTAAAAATAATGTTCATTTAACATTTGGAAGTATAATCCATACCTAGAAAACATTTAAGGGTTTGTGTTTTCACATGAGTATACAATTACCACTCAATGACATTATACCCCCTGCAACTCTCTGTATGTAAACTGTCTTGTGCTTGCATGTATGTCTTGCCAAGTCAGTTAAACAGTACAAGTAGTTCTTTCTTTTTGAATATTAGCCACCAAACATTTCACACTTAAAAGAAAACCTCACCTTGACAGCACAAGAATATTTTTTCACTGTACTGTGATATTCCATGCTACTCCAATGCATCAAAATCACCGCAACTTTTTAATATTACAGTGCAATTCCTTTAACCCCCCCCCCCAACAAAAAAGTTGTCATGGAGCCTGCCATACTGATGGGATACTGTTTTCACATATTTTTGTCTTGCTTCCACAGTACAGTCTATGTCCCCTTTATACAGTTCCTCTTAGGCATAAAAAAAGTGCTCCTTCTCATTTGCATGTAGTGACAGTGCTGAGATGCAATGACTTGATATCCTTTAGAAACTGCTTTCTTTTTCACTGAATGACGGCTGCTTTACACAAACACACACACACATGTATATATATATATATATATATATATATATATATATATATACATACACATACATATACTTACACATACATGTGTGTGTGTGTATATATATATATATATATATATATTTGGGGCTATATTATAAGATCGACGATTGAAAACATCGAACATATGGTCAATGTCTTCAAACGTCGACCTTATAAAAAGACAAAAAAAAAAAGAAAATAGTACCCTAACGGGTTTAAGCAGGGGGGCAAGCCCAACTACGCTTTCCACACCACCCGCTACTTAAATATACCAACTCTGAGACCGCACTACATTGCAGTAAACGGAAATCTCCCCTTACGCAGATTTCCGTTTACATGCTCGAGATTCTGAGCATTCGATATTCTCGTGTCGACAATGTCAGATTCAACATTGTTGGCTTTTGAGAATATATATATATATATATATATATATATATATATATATATATGTGTGTGTGTGTGTGTGTGTGTGTGTGTATATATATATATATATATATATATTGTATGTGTATATGTATATATATGCTTTCACTTCAGAATCTCGAACTTCAGTAGCTCGAGACCGAAGTATCGAAACTGCACTTGCGCGAAAGTGCAGAATACAGAGTGTGGAAATGACAAATACGGAACTGTCGAATTCATGGTGTGGATGTAGCTGGAAATTCAGGTAAGTGACATTTTACTAGGGATTTTAGTGTGTGTGAGTATGTGTGGAGTTTTGAAGTATGGGTTGGGGTAGGTAAGATTGTGAGTGGTGGTATTTGTACGTACGTGATGTGTGTTTGTACAAGGGGACTGTAGAATGTGTAGTGGTGTTTTTTGTGTGTTTGAGTTTTTAGTGTGACCTCAGAGTTGGTATACATAAGTGGGGGGGGGGGTGCAGCCCCCCACATGGAGGGTGCAGATGGGCTTGGCCCCCTGCTTTTATGTAGGGTTAGCGGTTGTGTTTGTTTTGTTGTGTTAGTGTGTGTTTTGTTGGTTTATAGTATAGGGAGGAAGGTGTATGCATGCTTGTTTGTGTGTGGAGTGTGTATGTGGGGTAGTAGCGAATTTGAATTATGCACTTTTGGGGTATCGGGTTTTTCAGTTTTCAGCTTTACAGTCCCAGGATACTGAATTTCGATTTTTCAGGATTGCAAAGTGAAATGATATATATATATATGATATATATATATATATATATATATACATATATATACACACACACATATATAGTACAGGCTCACAAAAATAAAGAAAAACATTTAAACTAAGCTTCACTATATTCCTGACTGTATCTAAGTGTGTTACACTGTTCCCTAGAAGCTTACTTCATTAGAACAAGGCAGATGATGTGGTGAATGGTTCTTGTCAGGTCCAGGATTTAATACAGAATTTTCTGACTCACTCAGAGTTCTCAAATTAATATCTAAAATACTACTGCTGGGATAGCTTGCAGAATGACATCATTTCTGGTCATCTGACTTCTAGTTCCCAGTCCAAAACCCCCACTGATAGAAGCTGGCAGGATTCAGCATCTACCTGTAAAAATACACAGACAAGTTTTTTTTCCTCACATCTTTGGCAGATGCTGGAAATCATAAAACAATTGCATTCATTCATGCTTCAAAAGTAGCAATAAGTTCACTCCAAAGACAATACACAAAACTTCCTAGTACAGACTTTGTGTCTCTAGCTGCATTGAAAACTTGAAAGATAGCCTCATTATTGCGTGGCCTATAAAGTAACTTAATTTCAGATATTTTTCCACAGTTTGCTGGACTGAGGTTAATCTCCTGTATTCCAGTTTCCACCGTTAAAATATATACATTTAAACAGTTAAAATAGTGCATGTACATTTCTATTTTCTTCCAGTAGGGCGCACACTAGTTACTTTGCAAATACCTTTTCAACACACACGTCTGTACAAGCAGTTTGATATACACATGACATACAGTTCCAATACATCTGTAACAGAAACATCTTGTAAAAATCATTTCGATATTCACCAGTGACATCTAATTATTTACAAAACTCCAGCTGAATGTGCTGGCAGTATCTCCTTTCATCACATAATTCAGCGCAAATCTGGGCCTTACCCTTGAGGTTACGGATGTAACTAAATAACGCCTTGTGCCTATCCTAATTTAGGGAAGCTAATTTGGATTTGTAGTTATCTTTGGAGGACTTCACTAGCAGTCTTATTTGCTTGTTTATGCTGAAGAGGGGGTGTTTCCAGTTCTAAGACTGTTCCTTCCTACTCTTAGACAGCAATTTATTTCTCCTATTGTAAAGCCTATTAATGGCAGTTGTCCAACAGGCAGGTTTGTTTTTTTCTTGAAGATCTTGCTTTCGACAGCAAAGTCAATACAGTTGTGCACTGGTGTATAACTCGGCATATGTGTCTGTTCCATCAGTGGGGGGAAAGGGTTAAGAAGCTATTTATGCCGTGATGTAAGAGGATGTAATTAGCCTTGCAGAAGTTTTTAGTCTAGTTGTTGCTAAGAGGGTGGGGTCTTCTGTTACAGTTACTTCTAGCAAGAATGATTTGTGATAAGATCTCACCAGGGATGGCCACACACTGGGGATGGTGCAGCAGTACCCCATGTTGGTACCAGGTCCAGGATGTTTGAGCCCCTTGTAGGTGCGTCAACCAGCTGGTCTAGGACATCAGGGTTAACAAAGTCCAGGAACCTTTGACCCAGTCTATGGACAGGTAATTAAAGTCATCCAAAACCAGGGGGTTTAGTTGTATCTTGGTTGACTCAAGTAGATCCAAGTAGGCTGAGTGGATATCCTGATGCATAGAGGGAGTCCTATAGCTGGCAATGACCTGAAGAGGGGTCTGACCGACAGTCAACTGCACCTGAAGTAATTAAATGAATTGTGCTGTTTAACTAATCTAGAGGTGTATTTATCTTTAATGAATACTGATACATTACCTTCTTTAGTTCTCATTCCTTCAGTTTGTGGTCTGAATGTGTGGAAGGAAATGTAACCTGATATAGTTGGGCTGCTCTCTGCAGCCTTAAACCAGGTCTAAGTGACTGCACAAATGTCAGCATCTTCAAGGGTGAGGACTGCTTCCATTGAGTGCAGTTTCTGTTTTAGACATGTCTCTATACAGTAAACTAAGCTTTTGGTGGGTGTTTTTACTACTTGCTTTATGGGATAATCAAATTTTAAGTTTTCGTCAACAGTGATTCCTAGAAGCTTTATCTTACTAGTTCTATGTCGGTGTTGTTAGGTGAAGTGATTTTGAAATTATTTTTGTAGTAAGTTGAATGATTTAAGGTAAACAGGGTCAGTTTATTTTTTCTAGGGTTAAGGAACAGCTGTGAACCAGACTGTTCAGTCACACTTACCATTTGGATAATAATACTGCACAGTAATAATTGGACACCCTTTCAGAAGAGCATTTGAGTAGCTGATATTAGTGGGTGGTAGCAGCTGGTACTACCTTTTAGACTGGGCAGAAAAGTGCACAGCTGAAAATCTATGCCAGCTTTCCCCAGGAGTGTCTGTGTGGTTATATATAACTCTTATCTCAAAGTGTGCATGTGTGTCCATTACTTGGGCAGGGACAAGAAGCACTAGTTGGACAGAGAGAGTGCTGGAGGTTTTAGCTTGCCCACTAGGCTGAGATCTGGACCCTATAGCGGTGCCAGTGGGGAGTCTTATTGGGGACCAGGAGAGAAGGTGAGAACCCAGCCCCAGACTGACTGTGATCTCTGTGTGCTCTTAAGGGAAACTGTACTTTACCGTGTATTTATTATCCTTTCCCTATATGGACGCCCCTCACTGGTGTTAGTGGTGAGGATTGAGGCTACTTGATTGCTGGGCCAATGCATGGGCGTCACAACTCCTAGCTTGCCGTCATCACGAACTTGGTCAGCCAGAGTCCTTCTGTGTTGGCCTGGACATCTGAGAAGTAGATGCCAAATAGGAGAGGGCCCAGGTCTAAGCCCTGTGGGACTACACTAGTGACTGGTCGATAGTCTGACTTGGAATCCGCAACTTTCACTCTGTGGGTCCTGTCTGTTTTCCAATTTGAAGCCCACCTAGTGATGTAAGGATTGTTGCCTAGTTTGCTGAGTTTATCAATGATACCTGCATGGGGAATGGTATCAAAGGCCTTGGCCAGGTCGAAGTAGGCTGTATGCTCTGCCTTACCCTCTTCCACAGCCTTGGTGACTGCCTTGAAGAAGTCAAACATGTTCAGCAGGCAGGATCTCCCCTTGACAAAATCAAACTGCGTGGGGTCAAGAGTTTCTCCCCTGCTGTGATACTCGAAAAAGATAAGTGTTTATTTTCAATTGTTTTCTGCACTTCTGTTTTACTACATATCTCTGTAATCTGTACAAATGTTTTTTGCAAACGGTGCAACTGTTTTTAGTCTCCTTTTTGTTACCTGACAGAGCTGAATATTTGTTACTGCTTGTGGCCCTTCAGTTTGTAATGAGGTCTTTTGTCTAGACAGGCCTAGCTGTTTTTCTTTGCGGCAGAAAGTAATTAGTCTTGTTAATCTAGCTAAAATCATTCCTGCAAAACTGTTATTTTTGACTGTATAATTGGGCTGGTTTCTGTTTCTCTGCCTTTAACAGCCAGTGTTTTAAACCAGTTATACATGTTTGCTCAAGCTGTTCATATCTGCTGTGAGACTGTCCCTCTGCCTTTTCCCCTGCTGGGATATGGAAAAAGATAAGTGTTTGTTTTCAATTGTTATCTGCACTTCTGTTTTACTACATCTCTGCAATCTGTACGACTGCTATTTGTCCTACTCACCCGCCCAGTTGTGGTGGGTTTGAGTTGCCTGCCTGTGGTATAAAGTTGATACTGGACACTTCCCCCTGTCACATTACATTAGCTCATTCTACTGTTTATAGTGAGAACTTAGTAAAGGCCCACTGCTTTAGCATCTGAACCTTGAATTATCTTCTGTCACTTCACTTCATAGATTCATAGATTAGTACTAAGCTAACTGTCCTTGGGGACCATTTTAAGCCTAGCCAATTACCCCATGTGAGAATCAAATCATTTTGCTGTTTGCCATATTTATTACTGTTTTAAACTGATGGCAGTATTCTACTGAATCACTAGTTTATTAGTGCTGTCTGTAACTGTTGTGATTTGTGAGCTACTGTTTCAAAGCAATCAACTGATAGACTATTTCATTGTTATATACTGCAATTTATTACCATTTTACTGCATTACGTTGCTGTTTAACTGTATTTTTTCATACTGCATGTGCTATTCCTTTGACTATAAGTGATTAATCTGTGCTTCATTGTGAGTTCTTACTTACACTTCTTACTGAGTTCTTAACCTTAAAATTGAGTAGCATAGTTTAAATACAGGTCTGCAGCATCCGCAGCTTCAGCAGAAACAGCACTAGTACTTATTAGTTATGACCACCCCTCCTGGTATGATTGTAGGGGAATTTCCTGTGCTTTCTCCTGCTAACCTGGTGCACTTGGGCATTCTGAGACAGTGTGGCAACTCTATAATGTACACAGACAACCCTCTCCTCTTACCTCCCAACACTCATATATGTGAGAGATGCACATATCACCAAACTGGAAGCAGTGCACACTCCAAACAAAACTGGACTAGCTGGTCAAGAAGAGAAGGTCAGCACCTGCAACTCACTACATTAGAACACACAGCCCTCTAAAACACCAACCATCACAACCCATACACCCACCTTCGCTGAGGCTCTCAATAAAAACTTACCCAAACAACTGAGACCCCCCCGAGACAGACAACAATTGCAGGGGCACATGCCCAGAGAAGCTATGTCCCAACAATTACTACTGAGAATAAGTTAGAGTCCACTAAATAGCATAGTATTCTAATTCTCAGGCAACGTATCTGACTGACATGGCTTCTTAAGTAGAAAACAGGACATTTGTTCCTCAACATCTACTTCCTGAGATAAAAGCACTCACAAATGAACTTCAGATGCAGTATACAACAAAGGTTCCAGTAAAGTCAGAGGCAGTCAAGGCTAGTTCTGAACATAAGATTGCTTTCAACTGATTAAAAGCATTATCTGCTTCGACAGTCCACTTTGGTTGGATAGGCGACTTACCTTTTGTAAGGTCTGACAGAAGACAGGCTACAGTAGTTAAGGCAAGTAAAAATTTTCTTGTCATGGCCTGGTAGCCCCAGGAATGCTTTCATCTGTCATTTGGTATTCGGTAGTGGTCAGTTTATGGCAGCTTCTGCTTTACCTGTTTGGGGTTTAATTAGTCTGCTCACCATCACATATGCTCTTATTTCTCATTGTAAAACCTCTCACTTCTGGGCCTTAGACAGCCTTTCACTTATTTGCATAGCAGGGACAGATTTCTCTGATACCATATTACTGGTATCCATACCAACACCCTAACTGACCACAGAAGTGCACTTGCTCTGTTTTTCTCTAGCTAGTTTGTCTTAATTTGTAGTTTTACTTTATTAATTTTGCTTACCAGCTCAAAGGGTCCTTGCCATCTTGTTAGGAACTTATTCCAGCAGAGTGAACTAATACTAGCACTTTGTCTCCTGTTTTAAACCAAGTCTAACATTTTTATTATATACCTTCTATTGTTTTCTCTTTTTCCTTCCTTCCCTCCCCCAGGACCTTGTTGGATGGCTCATCCACCTTCACCTGACAGCCTCCCCTTTTTTTTGTAGGAACATAAGCCAGGTATTCCTGGTCTAGGCAGGATTCCCACGGCCCATTCACTCCTATGTTAGGATCCACATAAACCCTCCTCTATTCCCTGATGAGACTCAAGTAGGAAGCATTCTAGCACGCTGATCCTGGGAGGCAGTTTACCCTCTCCCAATAAGGAAAAAATCTTCAGCAACTCCTCTAAGCCTGCAATTACTACCTTTTAAGGGGAAGTGTGCCTTAGCATGCTAGCTTCCCCACTCAGCTAGTTAGTGCTAGTGCACTAAGGTACTGGAAGTTTGGCCAGCTTGGGACTCTAGTGGGTAAACACCTAGTGCATCCACCAGTACATTCCAGCAGTGTGGACCCTCTCCCCTGGATGGGTGAGCCAGCAGTGGACACTCACTCCTATCCTCCTTAGCCAGGTCCTACAGGCATCCAAGCAACTAGTCAAATTCAGGTCACCTGTGCCATAGTCAGGGCTTTATCCTTCTACACCATTACACCACTAAGCCGGATATCTTCCATTGCTTCTCATAAGATCTTTGCATATGTTCTTAAATTACTAGCATTTTTCTACTTCGAAACAAAACACAACCAAAAAACACACTTGGTTGTGATAAAACTAAAACTTCCTTTTATTTTGTACATTTAAAAATCCTTGGCACCTCAGCCTCTACAGCCTTTCAACTGGGGAAGCGTACAAACACACTACTACCTTAAACACCTGTACATTCATTAATTAGTCCCATCATTTACATTTAAAGTAGCAATGATTTTTAATGCGAGTATACAAAATATATAAGAAAACACTCCAGTTAATCTTCTGCACTTAAACCTTTTGGCTGAAAGGTTTGGCATTTTAAGATAAAATAACTCTCCTTTCTGAATGACCACTGCTTAACATTCTCCATTAAATGTACAGATTTTTTAAGAAGACAGGAAACTTGAAATCTTCCAAAATATTTCTTCCATAAAATGACTAGCTTAAGGACCACTTTCACACTGATATCATGTCACCAATGTTTCCATAAACTCTTATTCTCATAGCATTGCATCCACAATATAAGCTTTTTAACAGAAACACCATACAACATAAACTGCCCCATTCTGTTTTGCAATTCATTTAATCATATGTTGTTGCATAAAATGCTTATAAGTTCATAGGTAGGTACTAGGCTATCGGCCCTAGGGCCCATACAAGCCTAGCCAAAAAATGTACCCTGGCTTTCGCCACCCAAGAAATTTATTTTCCTGTGCCCCTATCGAGCAGAGCCACAGAAGTGATCCCCGGGGTGAATTTCCCATCCAATCATCAAGATTTTTCTTGAAGAGTGCTAATGAGGAGCTCTGTTTGACATAGATAGGTAGTCTGTTCCGGAGTATGGGAAGTCTCTGGGACAGGAGTCTATCCCTCCGGCATGTTCTGTTTATTGTGGTGACAAGGTTTAGGTCCCTAGAGCGTGTAGCATGTCCAACAGCTCTGGGTTTGACATAGCTTTGTATGTCAGGCAGAGATCGCCCCTGAGTAGGCAATATGCGATGGAGTAAAGCTGTAGTTTTTTGAGACGGTCTGCATAGGGCATCTGTTTGAGGCCAGTAATCCTCTTTGTGAGGTATTTCTGTGGTCTTTCCAGTTGTTGTAGATGTCTTGTGAGGTACATACCAAAGGGGCGTTGTACTCTATAATGGGTCTAATGAGCGATGAGTAGAGGGGAACAATGACCTCTTTTTTTCTGGATGAGAATCCTTTTGTGATGAGATGAGCCACGTAGAAGGATCTACTGACCACTGTGGCGATGTGATTATCAAAGGAGAAACTACTGTCCACCTGTGTCCCAAGGTCTCATCACATTTTTGGCATTAAGTCGACTACCAGCTATGTGGTAGTTCATGGGTACAGAGTTTTTACCAAAGGGGATGACAATAAACTTTTTGGCATTGAGCTTCAGGCCATGGCTTTGACACCAGGTATCTGTCTCAGTGAGGCCCTTTTGTAGTTTGTCCACATCATTAGGAGTTTCGATTATGGCTCCTAGTTTGCAGTCATCTGCAAACTTTGTTAGCCAAAGACCTTCTGTGTTGGCCTGCACTTCAGAGAAGTAGATACCAAACAGGAGAGGACCCAGGACTGAACCCTGTGGTACTCCACTTGTCACTGGTCTGATGTCGGATTTGGAATCCACTACTTTCACAGTGTGGGTTCTGTCCGTGAGCCAGTTGGCAACCCATCTTGTGACATAGGGATTTATACCTAGTTTAGTGAGCTTATCTATAATTCCAGAGTGGGGGATGGTGTCGAAAGCCTTGTCGAGATCTAGATAAGCTGTGTGAACCATTTTACCTTCATCTATGGCTTTGGTGACTGCTTCAAAGAAGTCAATCAGGTTTAAGAGACATGATCTGCCTTTTACAAATCCAAACTGGGTAGGGACCAGAGTTTGGAGATTACCAATGTCTTTATTTATGAGTTCCACAATGATACGTTCCATGGCCTTGCAAACCAGGCTCGTCAGGCTAATGGGGTGGTAGTTCCCGGGGTCCATTGTGGCTCCGCCTTTGTGGATAACCGTCGCGGTGCGCCATTCAGTGGGTACAAAGCCTGAGGTGAGGCAATGACTGAACATGGTACTTAGGTAGGGTGCCAGTTCATTCTGTAGTTTGTGTAGAACGCAGCCTGGGATATTGTCAGGTCCCATGGATGCTGTGTTCTTGGCTTTGGAGAGTGTGTTTTTTACCTATGCAGCCGTGATTATAGGAACTTTGCATTCTTCCGGTATAGAGATGGGCCCTCTAGGTGGTGAGAGGGGGGCAAAGTTAGCACTGAACCTATCTGCTAGGATGTTGGCAATATCAGTTGGTTCTGTATATTTAGTGCCATAGAACAGATATGAGTGTTCCCATTTAGATTCTTGACATAGCTATAGAATGCTTTGTGGTTGTCTTTAGAGTCAGTGGCAATTTTATTTTCGTAACTAGCTTTGGAGGATTTTATGAGGGATCTCAGCTACTTACTGAGGTTGACCAGGGAGTTCCTCCAGTCATGGGATTTTACTGTTTTTTTGCAACAGTTTCTTTCTTCTGTTGTAGAGTTTGTTTATGGCAGAGGAACACCAGATTGGCTTCCTTTTTTTGGAGGATAACATCTTGGTTCTTTTAGGGATAGCATGATCCATGCACTAGTGTAACTGCTTATAAAGTGCATTTGTGTAGGATTCGGCAGTCATACTTCTATTGTCCGTCTGCATGGGTGTCACGAAGTTTGCCACTTCTGTCTTAAGAAGTGTGAAGTTGGCTTTGGAGAAGTTTTTTACGATGGTTTCCCTAATTGGGGCTGGGGGTGGGATGTGGATGTCTAGGCTGATTAGCTTGTGGTCGGATCTGACCAATGAGGAATTGACCTCTGATGTGGAACACCGGTTTCCCATGTTGATAATGACCAGGTCTAGGATATTGCCGCCCTTGATGGGGTTGTGAATAAGTTGATCCAAGGCGTTGAAATTTATGAATTCTAGAAAACGTTGAGCAAAAGAGTTGGTACACGAGTAGTTTTCCAAGTTAATGGTGGGGTAGTTGAAATCACCCATTATTAGGGTGTTGGGTTGCACCCTAATACTTTCCAGTGTATCAAGAAATGAGGAGTGTGAATCCTGGGGCATGGTGGGAGGTCTGTAGCAAGCTACAATTTGGATTGTGGTCTTGCCCAGAGTTAGTTGCACTTGGATAATCTCGGATGCATTATGCTGAGCAACTAGCCTGGAGGTGTGGATATCCTTAATGAATATGGACACGCCTCCGCCTTTAGTGCTTCTTTCTGGGTTAGGTGGCCGAAAGGTGTGGTATGAATTGAAGCCTGGTAATACAGGGGTGCTCTCTGGAGCTTTGAACCAGGTCTCTGTCACTGCACAGATCTCAATGTTCTCCATTTTAAGGAGTGCCTCGAGTGAGTGCATTTTGAGGTTTAGACTTGTAGCATTGAGTAGCATTACCCTCAGATTTTGCTTGCTTGTACCTGTTACGGTGGTGAATTTGTCATTTGAACCTTGCCTAAAAAGGCACTATAGGGGTGGCAAGAGCCTTAACCAGTATCCGGAATCCTAAGGGCGACAGGTGCAGGCCATCTCTGGCAAAGCATCGTGGAATGTCGAGCATGTCGTCCCAGGCAGACAAATACTGGATCCCCTTAGAATGACACCAGAAGCGTAGTCACTAATCACTCTAAAATTCCTTCTTCTAAGTATTTACACATACTACAAGAGTGACATTTGTAACAAACACCTAGATGTAGTAATGTCATTCATTTACAGGGCTGTAGCTACAACAAAATGATATCTAATATACTTTGTCTCTTTCAAAAAGCAAAAGTAAGAGATTTACCTAATAAAAGTTTAATTGTTCCTTTTCTAGGTTACTGATCTGTGGGGATCTTATGTCTAGCTCTGCATTCTGATGGAAATTATTAGCCCTTATATTTTGCAATACATCACCCAAAACAAGCAAAACAACTGTATGTTGGAGATAATTATGTGTTCCTTCATTCATGAAGAAATGAATATATACCATATTTCTACCATTCTATGTGTACAAAATATGTGTCAACATACACAGAGGAGACAGTTCATACTGTAATGTTGTCATCATATAATTACTTAGCTGAATATCTCTAAACATATTTCTTCCCATCTGTACATTATCAACTTGCTATAACAACTTTCACACTCCTCCTAATATCTGCATCTTGCTATAACCCCAATCAAAATAATTTTCTCGAGTGTATATGTAAGTTTGTTCTTCTTTCGGCATTTCCCAGTTAGGGGTCGCCACAGCGGAACTCCGGTCCGCTAAAGATTGCCAGTAGATTTTTTTTTACGGGTGCCAAGGTGCCAGCTTGACGCCCAACCTTCAACGAAGGCACGCCCATTCTATGCATGTCTTTCGAATGCCACTCAACCGCGGGGAGGACATGCAGACTCCACACAGAAGGCGCTCCAGCTGAGAATTGAATGGGAGAACGTCTTGCTGTGAGGTAACAACGCTACCGCTGCACCACCTTTCCTTAAAATCTAAAATTTACTAATTGTCCGAAGGGTAAAGAATTTATACTTTTTTTTGAGGGGATGGTCACTAACAGAGTGCAGAAAAATTGCTAGAGGCAGTAACCTATGTTCATTTTTATATAAATATTATCATCTATATGATTCTTTTGAAAAAGTTGCGTACTCCCACCTTTCATGATAAAAATTAAGTCATTAATAATGTGGTAGCATGCAAGTAATTTACATTTTTCATGTCCCTCTTCAAATATATCCACAAGTACATTGGCACCAGAAGGGCAAACTTGGCCGCATGGCTCTAACATGTAGTTGTATAAGAGCAAAAAATCAATCAGCACTACAATAAACATCCTCTATGAATCATCCTCTTAAATACATCTGTAAGGCTTTTCTGTATTTTTTTATGTCACAAGTCATCCAAAATACGACTTTTAATTTAAATCGTTGACATCCAAAATAAGACTAATACCTCTACAAATGGGTACAATAACTCACTTAAAGTTGCTACAAGAGGTTCCAAAAGGTTACCAGCACCAGACACTACTGGTGTGTGGACAAAGAGACTTTTAGGTAAAGTATATATACAAAAAAACAGACATTGTAGGATAGTCCTGTTTAAGTAGCTTAACCTCTTTCTTACTGAAAAGATGTGGTTTTACACCCCTGTGAAGAATGTTTTCATAGTCCTTTATGGTAATATCCAGTGGGGTCACTTTGCGATTTATAACATTCATTTTTATTCCTCACTTCCACGTACATTCTTATATAATGCTCTCTCTCTTCATAACTACACTAGAACCCTTATCAGCTTGTTTTACAATGGACTTCTTTACTACACTCTAACATTTTAAGGGGATGCCCCACCCTCTGTAAAAAAAACTAAAAACTTTACTCCATTGCATACAACTTTGAAATTCTAGTCATATATCTTGAAGTATTGTTTTATTTAAAAAAAACACATTTATAGTAGCATTGCCAAAAGGTGGAATAACCTTGTTACATTGAGTGCATTCCAATTGCCCGGTGTTGGTGTTAGCCACACATTCCGGCAGTATTCCAATCTAATATACATATACACATCACAGTCTTCCAGTAAATAAACTGTTAACTGCAAAAAAGTTTCATCACTCATTTTAATTACACATTGCTACTAGTCATCATTATTATACATGGATACAGAAGCACTAAACTATACCTTTAAATATATCTTCCTTACAAAATTGAATAAATCAAACTCAAAATCAATCATCTGGGTATCACAATCAGAGCATATTTTAAAATCTTTCATAAGACAGTACTAGTAAGTATGCTGATGTCCATTTCAGTTAAATTAACAATGTCAAAAATTTCATAGTGATCAGTTCTAAACTACAAGTCATTCAAAAATGTTGAAATTGGTTATGTAAAATATATACTTATTACTTTGAGACCAATATTCAGTTGTTTCTCCCTTTAGAATCATTGAAGACACTTCCTTTCAGTTTTAAGTGCATTTTTTTTTTACGGTGAAACCACAAAATCAAAGTTTACTTCTGAGGAAAAACTAATAAGCGTATCTGACACCGTCTAAAACAGTTCACACTTCATAATTTGCAAACTCACAATTTTGTTTAAAGAGAAATACGGGAATTCATTAAAGTGCCTAACATGAGCTATACAGCTCATGCTAGAAAGGCTCTTCCCCAATGACATGCTCACTTGCGATTCAGACATGTTACCCGTGACAAGATCTTATTATTGGCTAATTTGCATGTCTCTGAACCAGAACCACATTTACTACTGAAACTTGCAGATCATGGCTGATGTACACATCGCTGTAGTAACCTACTCTTTGAGTAGGCAGTTACAGCCCCCCCAGATACTCTCTCAGACACACAAGTACAATAACACACACACACACACACACACACACACACACACACACTACAAAGTTCTTGAACCTGTCCCTACCATATTAGCCCTCCCATGGTTCCCCCAGTTGAAATGCCATTATGGTACACATTTATTATACTCTGGCGGTCTAGTGTATCCCCCATCCTCCGATCCCCACACTGCCATTGGTGTCAGTACGGCACTGCACTGGCACACCAGAAATGACTGAGTAGCTTCCCCAAACGTCCCTGTTCCATGTACTGCCATTGGCACCATTATGGCTCTTTACGAGTATTTCCTGGAGTATAGTGCTTGCCCCCATGCCTTGATCCCAGTAGTGCTGACGGGGCCATTATAGCACGAAGGGCTGGCCCTACGGCCATGTAGGTGCCTTCCTGGAGCTGGTTCTGGATTACTTATCTTTCCTTCCGCCCTGGAATGCCTCATTATCATTCAGAATGGCCGCAGGGCCAGCCCTTGCTGCTGCTGCATGCCTTCATGTTACAGAACAGTGCAGGACAATGTTAGAGTGCTTGCTGAATTGTAGAAAGGTACCGCAACTTGTACACATCATGGTACCTTAACTGCCACTTCCTCCGAAGTCTATCAAAAGGAACAAAGCAGTCTCTTTCAGCATTTAAGCTGAACTGATGTAAATCTATCCACAGATAGTTTTCCTGTTACTTGTTGAGTATATTTATTTTATTTGATGTATTTAGCATTGCTAGCAAGGTAGTGTGTTAATCCTATTGGACTGTTTTTTCAGGTTCAGTTTGGGTCAAAAAACAGACAGTACATAACAATGACATGGTTCTATACAACTGAAGTAAAATCAATTAATAAATAACAACTGTGACTGAATGAAGGGCACTTCTGTAGATGTGAACTTTATTTGAAATGTTTGGAGCTTTTCTCCCCGGGCCTCTACTGAAAATGGACATATATCCAGCTAGACTAGCCCGGTCAATAAACGTAAAATAAAAATAAATAAATAAATAAATGTGAACTGAAGTCAGCATCCTTCTGTTAGTATTGTAAACATGACTTCAAACGTATTAGAGTGAATTAGCAGTTGGATAGAGAGCAGAAGAAGAGAAGTTAAAATATAGGATTTTCTTTTGGGGTATTCCAGCTTCTTCTCATTATAACCTACCTAAAGTCTCCACTTAAAATCAAAAATCTCTGTAATATAACAGGCAAAAATCTTTACCACTATGGGCTTCCAGCCTCTCTTTAAGCAGCATTTCCCAGGTGATCCAGATTTCCTGGGCTATCTGTGTGAGGCACTAACATAATATACTGGTTATTTGTGCTTTTACAAGGTTATTACCATACTATATAGTACATATACAACATTTCGTACCCAAAAACAGCAATTCTGACACAGCAAAATAAATTAAATGCCACAGAGGATAAAACACATAGGCAAGATAAGCTACCTCCTAGAATCTTCATGAACCTAGGGAGGCCCCAATGGAGATCTTCTACAGATCACTAGCTAGCACAGAAGAGCTGTAACACAAGGAGACAGTAAGTGATGTAGCCAGACAGAGCAGTCAGCCAAATCTAATCCAGTTTTATAACACAGTTACAAATTAACTTGACAGGGGGAGTACCAACAGACATTATTTAGCTGGATGCCAGCAAAGCCTCTGACTTTGTTCCACACAGGTGACTGACTAGAATAGAAAACTTGAAGGGCAGAGGGATGGATAAGGACTGAGTAAATGGATCACTGCATGGTTGAACTGTGTTTTAGTGAGATGATAATGTTATGAATTAGGAAAACCACTGAAAAACAAGTGGAGTCTTTCATGGATCCACTATTCTTCAGACAGACAGAGAGAGAGAGAGAGAGAGAGAGAGTGTGTGTGTGTGTGTGTCTCTCTCTCTCTCAGATAAAGCTGGAAGAAAAAGATAAAAATCTGCTGATACAAACCTGCAACAGTAGCAGACTGCAGGGAAGAGGCTAATGAAGTATTTCAGAAAGCCTAAATAAGATGGCAGAAAAGTGACAGTTGAGGTTCACTGCACATTACTGCACACATTTAGACCACACCAACTCTAGGGAGATTGGAAGAATGGAATGGATGGCAAACAGAGCAGGACAAAGATCCTAAGGTCTTAACACCTGAATAGGACAACCAGGAAGAAAGTGAGAGACCAGTGGTAGCTGCATAGATACCACTGTGTGTATTCTCAGGAAGACCAATCAAGAAACATAGCAGTAATACTTCCACAACTCTACAAGGCCTTGGTCAGACCACACCTTGAGTATTTATTTAATTTTTTTGCCTTTTCCCCTACCCTTCCCTTCACTGTTACCAGCCTGGCCCATGTCCCCTTGTCCACTGTTACCAGCCCGGCCCATGTCCCCTGTCCATGCCAGGTCTGCCAGCTCCTCCATGCCCCCTGGACTAATTCCGGCAATCTGCTGGGGCCAGTCACAGACTGCAGGCTATGGGGCTTGGCACATATGAACTTCCATCCAGCAGGGGGACTTACTGGCCTACTCTTATTTCCCAGCTTGTGGCAATGTGGTACAGCCCTCGAGGTGCCTGCAATGTGAAACTCTGTAGCATATCAACCCCACCTCCTCAGCAGCTCAGCCAAACCCCACTGTCACTGCTGACATGGTCTCCTTTGGCTATGTCCCTGGCCTCCACCAGGGATCATCATCTAGAGACATGCCATGTACCACCCTCACCCCAGGATGGGCATGCCCATCTCTCCCTACAGCCAAAGATAACTGAAGCCGGGTCTCCTGGGTCATTGTCAAGGCTTTATTCCTCTACACCACCGAAGCAGTGACCATACATTGAGTACTGCATGCAGTTCTGGAGGTCATAAAAGGAAATGGACATCAGGATGCTAGAAGGAATTCAAAGGAATGCTACCATAAAGATCCATGGCTGGTAGGAAAAGAATATGACCAGAGGTTAGACGCCAGAAAAGTCAGGGCAGACATTATATACTGGTTCAAAAGCAATGTCAGGAAGATGGGAAGGATTAATTCTGAAAGAAAGAACAGACTGGGAAGGAGAGGGCACAGTTAAAGATTATGGGGACTAACTACTCCCCGAATCTCAGAAAGTACATTTTAATTTAGAGGGTTCGAACTGTTGGAATAGGCAACTAACATGGGTGACAGGGAATCCTCAGTTGCATTCAAGAGGGCATGGAGCAGGTAGGAAAAGGCAAAGGATGAAGGCATGGATTGAGGGAAAATAGACTGTTAAGGCACTTAAAACAGCAGATGAGATGGGCTTTTTGTCTTCTTTGGCCATTAAGCAAATGTAAAATAATGAATATTATTGCTGACTTTCGGCTTTTCCCGGTTAGGGGTCGCCACAGCAGAACTCTGGTCCGCTCATGATTGGCAGTGGATTTTTACAATGCCGAGTAGCCAGCCCTACACCAAACCTTCAACGAAGGCACGCTCATTCACACTTGCACCTACCTGCATGTCTTTAACATCACTCGACCGCAGGGAGGACATGCAGACTCCACTCAGAAGGCACTCCAGTTGAGAACTGAACGAGAGAACCTCTAGCTGTGAGGCGACAACGCTAACCGCTGCACCACCACAGCTACAAATGTAACATAATGAATAAAATATGTAATACACATCTAGTTCATGAGTAAGAGCTGCTCTTGCTGGACAGATTATAATCGATTTATGATACCATCTAAAGTTACTAAAGATCAAATAGCTTTTCTATAAGTAGTAACTTCTAGTCACTCACTGCTTTCCATAAATTCAAAAACTTTCGAGAGAGAAAAAAAAAAAAGTCGTCATGCATACCTAGAATGCTGAATGTGAAACTCACAAATTTACTCTCTACCGATGTCAAGTCCAGTAAGAATGCCGGAAAGATGACTTTTATTACAAAGCAAACAGAAAAGTACTAAAACTACAAAAGTAAGCAGTGTGGATGTCAAAGGAATCGCAGCTTTCTGTAACTAAGTGATTATTCTGCACCAAGCACATTGCTGACATTTAATTCTAATTCATGACCTTCCAAACATAACCAACTTAATTAAGGAGGCTGTACATAAGCTATTAAAATGCCTAAGTCCTGCTATCCTGCTAGCTTGCATTTCCACAAGTGGTACTGGATGTCAGACACTTGGGTTGCTGTGTGAATGTAACAGTCATATGCTGTTAAACAGCTCAGCAGCAATCTGAGGCACACAAATTATTTTGCATGCACAAACCCCTATTATATGTGCTTCCCCTACATCCCTGGGTTCACCTGATTGGAATTAAAGGGTAAGGTGGAGCTAACCACATGTGGGGGGGGGGGAGCAATATATTTAAGATGCAGGATTAAGACTCTTCAGAACTCTTCAACGAAGATTCATTCAGAGCTCACAAAAGCATTTTGAATAAAACCTTATGCTTCAGAGATTTAGAAAAACATCTCCCAGGAGAAATAGAACATCTACTTTATACTAAATACGTCTTGAGCTTTTGTCAGGAAAAAAAAAAAAAAAAAGAGTCTGAAGCAGAACCAAACTGACAAAGAAAATTTTATAGCAAGGACATTGTAAAACTACTGCAGTTTTTCAAAATGTTAAGGAAGGTAACTACTCTACTTTACTGGCATTTTATTTTGGTAGCTGTTACAAGTATTACTTCAGTTAAACTACAGAAACCGCCTAAGAAAACTGGAAGCATAAACATCAAGAAACAGAACAGTTGCTGTGATGACTTCAAGGAGCTGAAGGTACAGGTTGCAAATCTAACCAGCATCCTGGCAGAACTGAGCAGGAAACAGGAAATAGACTCAGAGAAACTAGAGGTGCAACTGCGGGAGATTGAACGGAACTACCGGAAAGCTGAAAGCCGCATTATTGAAGCAGAGAACCGCTACTCAGAAATGAACAGCAAGATTGACATTATGCAGCTCCAGGCAGCCCAGACTCTCACTCAGACCTCTACAGGTAAGATTTTAGGACAGATGTAGAAAGATCTTTTTGCACCCCTCCACACACTAATACAGTAACAGTTCATTAGTACACTACTGTAACCTCTCAAATTTCACCCTGACCAGTACAGCGAAAGAGTTCATATGCTGATTACAAGCACCACTGCCCCTTTCCAAGATGTGTACATAAAAGGTTCTGTTTAGATAGTTACAAGCAGTTTTACAATGTGCTGAGGCAGTGTGGACTTGCTTTCTTGAAATGCCTGATAATGAATTACAACCTTCATATGTGTTGCTAGAACACTAAAAGGATGACTAGAATCAGTGAAAACTAGAAACACAACCTTGACAATGCAGCCAGTAAATAATGAAGAGGTATCTAAGATTCAGATTTTCATTATGGACTTAATTATGGCCTTTTTTTGTTTAATTTTTGTTTAACCTTAAAATTAATCTACAGACAGGTGAAAAAGCATTCAGCTGTCAAATATGTGTGTCAAAAGACTTTAATTTACTAAATAAAAGCAAAACATAAAACTACATAGTGACAACAAGCAAATGAAGCTCACATTTTGTCATTTGCTTAATGGCAAAACTGTTAATGCAAAAAAGAACAAAACTTTCAAAAGATAAGCTAGGGTTCCACAGTGACATAAAATGCATACACAATATATGAGGTTCCTAGTTTAAGTGACTGCAGCAATGCTGTGTGTGCAAAATGGCAGTAGTAGAATTCCATCATAAATTACAATAGTTCTTTTTTCATTAATGCAAATCTTAGCTTTGTTTCTTTTTTTCTATGTAAAGCTGTACAAAATACTTTGATTTAGCTAATACAAAATCTATGAAGGCTCATCAAAAGGAAAGCAAACAAAGCTTAGTGGCAAGGAAAAAAATGTAATACATTTCCTCCTTATACAAAGTTTTATTTCAAATTTGTTAAAACATTAAGACCCACAAAGCACACCTGCTTACTTTCTACAGTAAAATAGCAGCAATGGCCAGGTTAAATGGCTTGCACAGAGTCAAATGGCAAGCACATGGATGGTGCAGGGCTCACAGCCAAATTTAGGTTTACATGATGCTATTCATTTGCAAATTGTTGCCTTAATTCATCAAGAAACTGTCTCAAAATGTTGTGGCTGTACAGTATGGTGTTTAAACTAGTTTTAGAGTGGGAACTCAGTTTTCCATAAGATTCTGTGTGAATTATGTATTTTCAAATTATACTTAAACATTTTAAAAATAGCAAAAGTCCAGGTTTTTTTTTTTTTTCGCCCCTTTATTAACACAATGAACTGTAAGTTTACTGCAAGACTAGGATATGCTAATGTATGTACTACATTAGCAAAAAGTGCATTTTCATACTTAACTGATATCGGCATCGCAACAGTGGCAAACAATTTATACCACCATTGCTAAAAAAAGCTAATATTTCAAGTAAAACAGAGTTAAAACTATTTCTGCAGTACAGACCCAACTCTGCCCAAATGATAAAGAAATTAAACAACTATAATTAATCTGTAAGAATTAATCCTAATAAATATTTTCACACTTAGGTCTGAAGCCTACCTCCCCCACTTGCTAAACACAAACTCTCAACAACTAAATACGCCTCTTCTCTCATGGTCACCCCTAAAACAAATACTAGTACCTACAGAACATAAGCTTACAAAACATTTAATGGGGAACATATTTAAATGCATTAAACTTCTTGGCATCTTCAGGAATGCAAAAAAGGTTTTAAGATACAAGAATATAAATGCAGCCTTTTAACATCTGGTCCTAAACACAACTGAATTCCTAGTCAGGCTAACCTCCCAAAAATACATTTAGCTAGCCCATTCCAAATGTCTACCTGTGTTTAGGGCTTTGTTGTGACCATTAAACTGTCAATGACAAGTTTCGAAAAAGGCAGTTCAAGGACTGAATGCCATGACAGAAAGCAGGTGAAACCATTTGCTTGTAAACACAGACCAAATAAATAGGCAAACCCACAACAAAATCTCTCGCTGAGCACCTCATTACTTCACTTTTAACCCTAACTGTAACACTTTGCACATTCACCACATATTATTTACCTACTAAACTTACTCAGGCAACAGTGGCACATACTATGTCGAGATAATATCATTTGAAAATTATTTTCAAGAGTAATTTATACTCAGAGTGAAGACCTAAAAATGTCAAACATATTGGCTTGCACAGTTGTTCTCAATCTCAAGTTACAATCAAAAAGCCTTTTGGGGAAGACACTCCATGCACTTGCGGTAGAAAAAGTACACTTCAGCTGCCCAAGAATTATTCTCCTCCTCAAACCAAAATATCTTCAGACAACAAAACAACAGGTACATGAGCCTGGAAATCAGTTTTATGGTGCATCCGAAAAAATATGGCCTCTCAGCTCTCAGTAGTACTGCCCAAAAATACAGACAGATGGATAGATACATGTACAATATGTGTTTATGCATCTCTTTAGCTTTCGCTTTCTCTCTCTAAATATATATATATATATATATATATATATATATATATATGGGTTCCTATGAATACACCGACAGTCATAACATCGACACTCACCTCATCGACACCAAAGCATCGACTGTTCAGAACATCGACATTCCAGGTAAGCGATCTTCCCCCTTACAGGACCCATGGTAGCACTTGTTTCTCTATTACGACGTTAAGGACAACGCAAATTGTAAACAGTCGTGTAAACCTTACGCGTTGCAACAGGGAAACAAGTGCTACCATGGGTCCTGTAAGAAGATCGCACCTGAATGTCGATGTTCTGAACAGTCGATGCTTTGGTGTCGATGAGGTGAGTGTCGATGTTATGACTGTCGGTGTATTCATAGGAACCCATATATATATATATATATATATATATATATATATATATACACACACACACACATTCCTTAGCTATGTAAGCCCACTGGGCGCAAGCTGCAAGCTCTCCTTTTCAGGAGCAATCTGTGAGCAATGTCTGGTTAGACTAAAAGAATTATCACACTTTACTCTGTCGCCTACTGACTACTAAGGGGGGTGTCCTATGCCTGACTTATAAGCCACTCACAAATCCAGCCCTGATGGAACTGCTACACATCTGCAAGTCAAACAGCATGAGGGTCACCCGATCTAGGGATATAAATTTAATCAGGAACTCAAACAAAACATGCTGGAGAGCCATATGTGGCTCACAGACTTCCCCTTCTTTGAAAAAGGCTACCTATTCACATTATGCATAGTCCTTCTCTGGCCCGCTTCAAAAAAAGTTTGGATTAATGGATCGGGAATCGCAAATTCACACCTACAGTAGTCCCTATGTCCCTTATGGAGAGAGACAATTTGTAAGATACTCCAGACACAGGCACAAATCCATGTCATCTTCTTGCCTCTAGGGGCCGTATAGTGGGTAAGATCTGGTTATATTGGCTAGGCTTGTAAGGACTCTTAAGCTGCTAGCCTAGTAATCTCCTGTGAACTTATGAAGTGACTTGCTAAGAGTCCCATAGAGGGCAAATGAAGGTAGAAGTAAAAAGGCCCTGTGCTCCTGTTTACATGAAGCAGCTCATTAACAGTCTGAAGCCTTAATTCTCTGCACTAACTACTAGAGTATACCTATATCTATCAATTTATGCCTTTTTATTAATTTCTCCAAGTCTTTTGGGTTTCTAATACCATGGCTGGAATAGACCCCATTCCCAAGTCAAAGCATGATTAAAGTTCATGAAATTAGTATTGTTTCAGTCCTTGATGTTATCCAAAAGTGCTCTTTGCAGCACCCAAAAGTGTCCAGTAATGACTTCTGCAATTCGTATGGAGTTACATGTATTGGTAACATATCCAAGTATGACTGTAAATTATTTTTTATAAGATCTGTTGCCCCTACTACTACTGGAATTGTCTGCGTATCCTCCTCCTACATCGCCCTCATTTCTGCCTGCAACTCCTGGTATTCTATGACTTTGTGTCTCTCTGTACGTAAGGCACTGTAGTCACTGGGTGTAGCAATTTCAATAATCAATGTTATTTTTGTCTTCTTTTCATGGACTACTACATCTGGTTTTCTCACATCTATTTTTTGAACTGTTGGTAGTGACTGATCCCATGTGATATATACTTCATCATTTTCTATGATGCTTGGTGGACCATGTTTCCAATTGTTTATCAGCCACTTCAATACCATGATGTTTCCACAATGGTTCATAGGAGATTACTAGGGTAATGGCTTATGTGCCCTTACAAGCCTAGCAAATATAACCTGATTTACCCAATATAAGTCCCCAGGGGCAGGAGGATGGTAAGGATTTGCACCTGTGCATTGAGTATCTTATATACTGCCCCTGTACATAGGGGACATAATCAGCACCCCAAGTGTGAATTTGCGATTCCTCCATCCATTGATTCAAACTGCATTTGAAGAGGGCCAGGGAAGGGCTCTGCTTAATGTCAACAGGAAGCCTGTTGCAATGAAAGGGCAATCTCTGAGACACATATCTCTCTCTCTCCAGCATGTTTTGGTTGAGTCACTGACTAAGTTTAAATCCCTAGATCAGGTGACGCTCGTACTGTTTGACTTGCAAATGTGTAGAGGACAATCAGGGTTGGATTTGTGAGTGCCTTGTAAGTCATCCCTTAATGGTCGGTAGGAGACAGAGTAAAAGGATAGAGCTTTTAGTCTATCCGCATAGTTCATGTTGGTTACACCCTGTATTTTTTTTGTTAGGAACCTCTGAGGTCACTCTAGCTGCTGTAGGTGCCTAGTCAAGTACATGCCAAATGGTGTTTTGTATTCAATTATTGGTCTAATGAGGGCTGAGTATAGTGGGACTATAATTTCCTTGGATCTGGATGCCATACTTTTACTTATAAGTTGTACCACAAGAAAGACTTCCTCACCACTGTAGACACATGGCAGTCAAAATTAAGGTTGCTATCTATCTGTGTACCTAGAGCTCTCACCTTGTCTACTGTTAGGGGTGTGCTATTGATGCTGTAATTTGCAGGATATTTGACTTCCCAAAGGGTATGATGATGCATTTTTTTTGCAATTAGTTTTGGTGCCAGAACCTGTAGGATACCAATATCATTACTGGATTCAATGACTGCCCCCCCCCCCCCCCCCCAGCTTGCAGTCGTTGGCAAACTTTGTTATCCAAAAGCCTTCCAAATTAGCCTCGACTTCAGGGCAGTATATTCTGAACAGGAGTGGTCTCAGCATTGAGCCCTGTGGCACACCACTAGTAACTGGCCAAATCCTGGATCTGGAATCATCTTCTTTAACCACATGTCCTGTCCGTGAACTAACTGACTATCTATCTGGTGATGTAGGGATTTATTCCTAGTTTTGACAGTTTTTTTATAAAACCTGAGTGGGGAATTGTGTCAAATGCCTTGGCCAGGTCGCGGTAAGTGGTATGTCCTGTTTTGCCCTCATCCATGCCTTTAGAGACTTTCTCAAAGAAATCCACCAGATTCAGTAGGCATGACCTGTCTTTGACAAAGCTGAACTGGGATGGATCCAATTTCTGAAGGTTTCCTTTATCATTTTTATCAGGTCCACGATTATTCTTTCCATGGCGTTACATAAAAGACTAGTCAAACTTATAGGTCTGTAATTTCCCTGGTCAGTAGATGGTCTCCCTTTATGCAGCGGGATGACTGTTGCTGTTCTCCACTCTATCAGGACAAAACCAGTCTGGATGGTGTGGTTAAACAGAGATCCTAATGGGCCTTATAAAGTCCTGACTTAAGCTGCTGAAGAGGCAACCTGGTATATCATCAGGCCCCACTGAAGCCGTGTAAGCGCAGTGGCAACCTGTTCTTTGGTGATAATTGGTGGTGGAGGGTATTTCTTGGGGTAGAATTGAGGGTGATGGGGAGGTGACATTTGAGCTGAATTTGTCAGCCAGCAGATTTGCTACATTTTCCAGCTGAATATCTTCCAGCTACTCTCTGTCTCATATCATCTACTAAGAGGCGATCTCTGCTTGACTTACAAAAGCCATATCTGATCCAGCTCTTTTAAAAATGCTACATCTAAAGAAAACCCAATCCCTCTGCACCACACACTCCACAGACCTCAACCTCATTACCACAATCAACGGAACATGCTGGAGGGATAGGTTCATAACCCAGAGACTGCACATGCTGTGGAATAGACTTCCCATACATGTCAAGCAGAGCACCTCACAGAGAAATCTTGATGAGTGGATGGGAAATAGAAAGTTCATCCCGGGGATCACTGAAGTGGCTCTTCTTGATAGAGGCACTGGGAACTAACGCCGGGCGGCACAATGCCAGGGCACTTCTATGGGCTAGGCTTGGAAAGGCTCCATGGCATTTGTCTAGTACACACCTATGAACCTGTGAGTATAGGTGTACAACTAATTCTACATATTGATGGGTGTTGCCCTTAAGATTAGTGGACATAACTGAAAAATGCCTTATGGTTATCCTTAGTTTTAGAGGCTATTTTTTTATCTCAAAGTTTGCTTTCAAAGACTTAACTATTTCCCCGATTCGCTTGTTTAGACTGAGGGACTTTATGCTTGGTTGTGCACATTCCCTCTTACTTCTTGACAGGATTTTCTTTCTTTAGTTGTACAACCTGTTAATACCAAGGGTCCACCAGGTTAGCATGTGTTTGCGATATGAAATGGATTTATTTTGGTCTAGTACTGCTGTCTCAATGGAGATGTTTATATATGGTCATACAGGGCTTTTCTGTATGCCTCTGCATAGGTTTCTATGTTTTCTGGACTTGGGGAGCTTGGAAAGTAGATTTGCCATCCCTTAAAAGGGGGTAATTTACCTTAGAGAAGTTCTTAAAGTTTCTGGGGCTATGTGGGGGAACTAGTTTTACCTTTATTTCAAGGGAGACTGCTTACCAGTGAGGACATCACATTGGGGGGGGGGGTGCAACACTCTCCCATATCTGTTAGTACCTGATCTAGGATATATGTCCCCCCTAGCGGGAGTACATACTGGCTGCTCCAGGGCATTTGAATTTACAAAGTCAGGAAATCTTTAGGCTTGCATGTTAGTGGTAATGTATGCCTCCCAATTAATGCAGGCGTAGTTAAAAATCATCTATGAGTATGGCATTGGGCTGGATGGTGATTCTAGTAACTTCAGATATGATGTATGGGTTTCCTGGTTCATGGTGGGGGACCTGTAGCTAGTAAGAATATGGTAATGTATTTGTGCACTTATCCTTTATGTAGACAAATACACCTCCGCCTTTTGCTCTTTCAATGTTCAGTGGGTGGTCTGAATGTACAAAAGGCATTATAGCCATGTACTGCCAGAGTGCTTTCTGTGGCTTTGACCACGTTTCAGTAACTGCACAGATGTCCGCATTCTCCAGGGTGATGAAAGCTTCTAGGGAGTGCAGTTTCTTATTGAGGCTCCTAAGCATGGAACAGTAACACCTTTAGCTTGTCCTGAGTAGCTTTAATGTTGGAAGGTTTGTCTGTTTGGCAATTCCTAAAAAAGGCACTATAGGGGTGGATAATGTTTGGCCAATATCCAAAAGCCTAGGCTTGACAGGTGAAGATTACCCATGGCAAAGTGACCTGTCAACCATGTTCTCCCAGACTGACAAGTACTGGACCCCTTTGGAATGGCACCAGTAGCTAAGCCAATTGTTAAAGTCAGTCATTTTCTGCTGGTATTGTGGCATCATCCTTAGAGATGGTAGAATGCTGCGCAATGCTAGGTTCTTACCTGACTGTGACACATAGTCTGAGAGCTCAATCATCTCTCTCTTCATATAGTCCAAGGAGGTAAGTCTCAGGTCATTCACACCCACATGGACTATGACCAAGTCATACTGTTACACAGGGGTAAGTAACCTGAGCTTTTGCATGATCTGGCGAATCCTGGTCCCTGACAGGCAACTAACTGTAAACTTCCCCTTATCCATTCTGGTAAGATGAACATCAGTGTGTCTCACAATGGAGTCTCCTATGACCAGAATACTGGGTTGTGGAGTGTTATGGGCTGATAGTTAAGGCACAATGAAATGTGTGTTTACATGTTGTGATGGGAATTGTATTGTTTGTGTACATGCAGAGTTTCTGAGGACTGTGCCTGAGTGACCTTTGCAGTTAGGGTAAGATGCATGTCAGCACTTCCACATATGCGGGTCTGTGTGTGGTTCTTTGTGGGTGCGGCAAGTTATGTGCGTGAGTTGCTGACAACCTGTTTGTTGCTTTTTGTGTCTGTATGTGAGAGTTTAGCCTCCAGTGTCAATGTGTAACTACATCTCTCAAATACTTTGTCTATTTGTGAATTAAGTGGTTGTCAGTGCTCATACGGCAATTGTTACATTGCTTCAGGATACCCACGTCCACAAAACCAGATGTACAGATAGCAGGAAAGTGCCTAACCATGGTTGCAGGTTCTAATGTGACTTTGAAAGGATAGGAGTGGAGGTGGAGGGTGTTTGTAACTGGATGAGTGAAGGATGTTTGCTTGATCTAATCCACAGCTAACCTAACCAGCAATGCTGTCCAGTGCCAAGTCAGATGCTCTATGAGCAGCAATAGTTCTGGGTGCTATAGTAAGGTAACTAAGCACAGTAAACTTTCACAGTATAATGAAAATAAGCAATGTTTCCAGATGTTTGCATCTGTATAGGGCACTGGCACAGCAAGCAGCTCTGTGCAAATGTGCTGAATTTACACCAGCACTGGAAAACTGACTACTGAGCCCTTTGGCTAATAAAACGACTACACTTTGAGCCCTTTTATGTGCTTCCCAACTCAGACAGACCAGGTAAACACATACTGCCACTAGCTGAATAATCTCAGTCCTCCTAATGTAAAAGCACAGTAAAAGTGTGTCTGGAGTAAAACGCTACCACAAAGATACAGATACAGCAGTGTACTTTAAACAACTTATAAAAGTGTGATTATTTAATAAAAAGTACTTCGCTGTACAGAAATGAGCCATGAGCCACTCAACTGTACAGACTTTATAAAGGCACCAAAAACAAAGTAAGCTGATTAATAAGCCTTCCAACCAATAAAACACCTACATGCAGGAATTTCTAGTTTGTTTTCCCAACCTATACATACCAGGCTATTACACACTGCCACTACATGGAAAATCCACTGTCCGCTTAATGCAAAGAAACACAGAAAAAGTGCTTGTTAGTGTGAAAATACACTACTTTATCCAACAGCTAGCTAGCTAATGAATTCAGAGCAAAATCAATAAAACAGGCAATATGCACTTTTTTTCAATACAAGTACAAGAAAAGGTAAGTAAATAATTCAAGATACAGACAGCAGTGCAGAAAAGCAGGAGCTTATAAACCTCAATTTACAGTACGGGCTGTTTAAAATCAGCAACTTTAAAAACCAGACCAAAGCATGGGAAGTAGGAGGGAAACATACCCTCACAGGGTTGTCCAATTTCAGAGTTAGTATATAAAATTAGCAGGGGGTGTGGAGGTGCAATGGGAGGTTTGTCTCCCCTGAAAAACACTAAGTTTGCATGTTCTTAGCATGCGCAGAAGCGTGTGATGTTTCTGTTTCAATCTCAGCCACATAGACATAATGTCAATTCGACAAATGCCACTACATCTGTATATACAATATACTCACACACATACATTTAGTCATGTACACCATCTTACAGCAGAAGAGTCAAGCAGTGGAATTCAAGGGTTTGCACTGGTAAATAAGATTCCTAGTGATAGGAAGATACCCGAAGTCTGCTAACTCTTATGTTAAAGCAAGTGCATAACATGTTGCACCAGTGACAGGATAACAAGTAGTGCGCTCCAAACTTTCAGGAAAGAAAGATTATTAACTTAAAAACTTGTTCACAAGTTTAATACTGGGGGTATGTAGTGACAATTGTTACATTAAACTTTCATGAAGTTATGCATGACAAGCCATTTCCACATCAGATTAACCACAGAATGACAAACTCTCAGTATTCAAGAAAGGTTATATCTAACACATCACTACTGTGCAAGAGTATGAGCTACAATTTGAGTTTAATAAAAAAGTTACTTGTCTGTGTAATGAATACTAATTTCATCTGTCACCGATTATGTAAGGACATGGTCTGTATATTAGTTTACTTAGGGAAACTTGCCAAAAAGCACCAGGTTTTAAAACTGATTATATACCTGCATGTGGGCCAAAATACAGAAAGCATAAAGTCATTCCTTAAGTAACAAATTATTCATCCCAGCTGCAGCTTTGGAAAATTTTCAAACAAAAGTCAAGCTACTGTGTACAGTGGATTTCAATGCCTGTGTGTCTAACATGAAGACAGGATGCTTTACCGTTTACCCTATTTTTTTTTTCTTTTACTAAAGATTTTTCCAGACCACAAACTAGTCTTATTTTGCAATGAACAACAGTTTCTGCAGTGTTTTACTCTGAGGAAGCCCTCTCATAAAAGTTTTAAAGTGATCCAATATTCACTGAATTGACTTAATTGCTGTTCCCTCAGAGAAAATAAAAATACCTCAATACCATACCTCTCAACTTATTAGCACAAGAAATCTGGGCAAAGTCTAAAATAATGAGGGACAAATGTCACAAAATAGGTTCAGATTTTAAGCATTGCTCTTATAAACTTAGTTGCTGGAATAACAGGATTTGTGTTACTATGCATTTTCTGAAAGATATGAAGTCTAAAACTCAAATGTATGTCATTATTTAGTGACTGTAATCCTCAATTATTTATTAGAAAAACACAAATTTTATGTGGAACAGACCAAAAATTTGAGGGGAAAATCTGGACATTGTGCGAAATCCTGGACAGTTGAGAGGTATGTCTTACAGCCACTAGAAGCAGCTGCTACTGTTCCAAAACAAGAGTTCAGCACCGTTAAATTTTCTGATTTATGAGATGCCACTAGATTCAGAATTATTGTCCATTTTATTCCCTCTGTATGTAAAGATAAAAACATACAAAGAAAGCATTTAGAAATTTTACATTTTATTTGTTTATTTACTTAATCAACTGGTCATGGCCTATTACATACAAGTAAAGTGTCTATTCGGAATAGTTAACTAGAATGTGTGGTCTAGTTAAATGACTGAGACAGACAGCATGTAAGCTAAGGTTTTGGACATCAAAACAAGATATACAACATAAGGCTCACTCGACGCTTACTGCCTTAAGTCCTTATATGATGCTGCACATACCATGTTCTTCCTGGAGATACAGGGTAGGATACATACGACATACCTAAAACTGTTGTAATGTCAGTGAGGTAAAGTAGCAGAGGATGTCAGAAAAGAAACACTCCTACCACAGGAAGGTGGCAAGATAAAGTGAAGATGGTGAAGGAATGACAGTAACTGAAAGTGATGACACAGAGGCAGTCCAAGGAGTATTTGGAGCATTAAATACATGGCATTAACAGTAAGAGCAAATACTACAAATAATTACCCGTGGTTAAGAAGAAAGGACAGGATTCAGCAACTGGGACAGGTATGACAGACCTTACCACTTGCACCTGACACAGCCTGTCCTTCTTTGAGACTGAAATTAGGACTACTTTAGTCTGGGTAGACAGCAGCATGGCTCCACCCCTTCAAAATTTGGTTACCAACTGTGTACACTGACAGTACACTATGGGCAAGTTATATTTTGCCCACAATGGTGATTTTTTTTTTTTGGCTTAAGCATGTACAACCCAAGTGATAACTAGAGGCCCCCATATGGATATTTGGTTGCAAAGGCTACATACAGCCCAAGTGACCAAACAAGTTTCACCTACTGATGGTAAATGTGTAAAATACCCACAACCCTTCCAAGGGTTTACCATAGGTAAATTTTTTTTTTTTTTTTTTTTTTTTTTTTTTTAAAATAACACTACTGTATACTGCAAACTCCTTCAGCTTTCATGTTTCTGCATTGGTAAGAGTTTGGGGAAATACCAATGGGATGTTCTGTGCTTGCTCATGAACAAGTTGATGTTTTCTCAGTTCACAGCTGGAATGCAGTTTTTACCACAAGTTACATGAAATTCATGGCACTAGGGAAGCGTATTAGTCGACTATCAGTAATGACAGGATGTGTTTTTCTCGTCAGCTTTTCTTTGGGGGGGTGTCTTTACATTACAGGTCTACATTATGTTCATTTAACCTCTTGGCAACACTCTGACTTGTTGACCTCTGTTTTTATGATAGATGGTTAGCTATAATGGTTTCTGCTCCTGTTTGACTACTGGTCTTGGCATGCTACACCAGTTTTTATATCCTATTTGATGTGAGTGATCTCAAAGGGGAACTGTACAACTGGGATCTGTACCCTCCTTTCACTAGCATAATACTTTGCTAGATTATATTAAGTTGTCTACCCCTTTCCCATTCATCCCTAACAGATTTTGGATAAGCACTTTCTGCCCTCTTTGTGACCCTAAAGCTGCTTTTAGCCTCAAGTAAGTTGGGGTCCTCTGCATAATGTATATATACTCAGCCTGAGCATGGATTATTTCTGACTCTTTATCGCTCATATGTTCATGTAGAGAAGCTGCAACATGATGACTTCTACAGATACATCTATAAGGTGGCACGTGTGATGTCTCAGTACTGCGATTCGACCACTCCATGTGACTTGCATATGTTTACATATGTACAAACCTACCCTCTGCCAGACAGCGATTCAGTCTGCATAAGCAAAGTTTGAGAACTCAGAGCCAAATGCCAAGTATGCTCTTCTGCAACCTGGTCCCCTACTACATACCAGTGCAACCAGTTATAAGCAGCATATATGTGAAAACCATGGACACAACCGCCGTGTGCACATTGCTATGGAAATACAGACATACAGTATACACCCTGCCAGATGCTAATAACGCCAGGTTTATGCAATGTTTGAGGAGACCCTGAGAAGGGTGATAGATTTTCTGTTGCAATATCTGAGAAGACCTTCAAAAGAGTGCCACATGTCCCAAACAAACGTTAGGGTGTGAACTATTTTCTTACCTGATATACCACCAGCTTAGTACAATGTTTTCTTACCGAGGTGTGTAGAATGGCCCTTTCTTCCTTGGTTTAAGGGACAATGAAGAAAACAAAATATGAGACAAATCATGATTTTGGATGAGATGCTATACTGTGGTCCATCCAATGTCAGACATGAGTGCAGTCTGTTAAAATTATTGTTTAAAAGTCAGTGGCAGGGGTGAACATGTTTAAAGGCATGACTACTTCTAATATGATTAGTAGCTCGTGCATTTTTTAAGTGCTGGCAGGAAAGGATGGTAATGCCCATCTTCTGGAGGGGGTGTGTGGTGGAAATGGCAGCTAGCTGCACAGGTCCCCTTCAGAGAAAGTGCTTGGATGCAGATATGTAGCTTGGGAGTGGGTGTTCGGCTCAGCCAGCAAATGATGGGTAGTAGCTTTCATAGTTGGTGTGTGGGAGTAAGCCCCTAGGTGAGGAAGGCATCATAAGCAACCACAGTAACATGGATCACCTATCCTCTGATCCAGGGTTAAGCCATAACATGCTCTCTCATTGCAGGGATGCCAACGAGGCACTAAGTACCATTATGGCTGCCTAAATGCCATTCCTCCCACCCGCCAGCTCTTTCTCTAATACTGAGTGAAATCCCTTTGTAAAGGGAATCAATGAGCATGTTACATCTGAACATGCTTAATGGATAGCAGATAATCATTAAAAAAAATAAATAAACTGCTTGAGAAGGCAGTGAGAGAAAATCTATGCATCCTACTGGTGTCCTTTTTACTTCCACATAGAGATTTCCCTGAGCTCAGTTTTAATTATCTTGCAGTGGAACACAAGGCTGCCAAACCCTCCGATGGTTATGTCAGAATATCAGAGCTAGCCTTCACCTGATGCAAGCATCTTTAGCTATGCTGATTCAACTGCTTACTGTATTTGCAGCATAATACAGAGTAAAGCCATGGATAACTATTTGTATGTATACACTGTGCCCCTCCCAATAATTCACACTCTGTGCTGTCTGATCCACTCTATTACTGTGCACTGAAGTCATCTGGCCTATTCACATGCTGAGCAGGCCTTTGCATTTGAGTCTTCAGTAGTTTCTGACTTTTGATACATACACAAAGGTGCAGGTAGATGTTTTGACTCTTTTCCCCTTCATTGATCCAACACTCTTTAACTTAAGGAACCAGCTGGAAAAGAAAACAGTTCTAATTAAACTGTAGCAAACTACAATTTACGTAAATTATTCTTTTCAGCGAAGACAGAATTTCAATTGCCTAGACACTAAAAGACATTACTAAATTTAATGCTACCGGCTGCCAAAAATCCGGTTACTGAAAATGGAAATCAAAATCTATACCAAGTGTAACTGAAGCACTGAATATTATAAAGGAGGTAAAAAAGTGAAGGTGGGATCTTTAGAAAATGGACGAAGCGAACTAAATGGAATTTGTGGGGACCATACATGCAGAATAAAGTTCAGGAGAAGTGAGGTTTAAGAGAAGGCAAGAACGGAGCAATTCGGGTAATGCTGGAGTGAATAATTGTTAAAAAAAAGAAAGCATATATGCAATGTATAATGCATAAAAATGTTAATGTGGTTTATTTTACTTTCTATTAATGCATCGTGTTCCTGTGTTTTAAGTGATAATTTAACAAAGGTGTTTAAAAAAGAGATGTGCATTACGCTAGATGTAGAAGAACTAAACAAACAGAGTAGAGAGAATAATAACCTTAACCACAGCTACTCGAGAGGGAGGTACTTCAATAGCTAGTCATAACAAAAAAAAAAATGTTCTTACTTGTTTCCAATGCTGCTGAGAAATTTTCCAAAAGCACCCAGTGCATGACGTGATCATATGTTATTTTTGCATCATGCTATTTATTTAGGTTTTTTTTTATTGGTGTAGAGCATTGATCTAAGTCTTCTCTAATACTGCCAAATCAAGACCTCCTGGGACCAATGAAAAGGCATGGCAACAGGCAACAAACTGCATAGCTCTACATTTAAAAGGATAATAAAGTGAACAGGAGAACCGAAGTATCCAAAAATGTGACAACCCGATGGGACAACAGCTGAAGGGTGAGGAAGGAGCTCTCCAAACCAACCAGCCAATGAGAAGATGATCACTTAATGGGGTGCAGAGGGATTCCAGTTTTCCCTCCAGGCTTCAAAAACAATACTCAGCACAGTGCAAGACTAATGACTCAGAAGAGATCTCTAACAATAACCCTTTTCTGGGAACAATGCTCAACTCATGGCAAATTGGAAGCAAATATGTTATGATCCCATTAAACCGCAAAATGCACAAGTAGTAATCCCCACCCAAGATCTCTGCAACAGTAGAAAAGACTGGGAGCCATGGTTAGGAGTTGACATAACAGACAAGGTGTTTAGCTTACAAACACAATTTACTGGGTTTGATTCTCACCTTTAGGAAGCATGGCTAGGCTTAAAAAGATCCCCTGGAGTCCCTAGGGTTGGGAGGGTGGCCTAATGGTTAAGGTGTTTGTCTTACAAACACAAGGTGCAGGGTTTGAGTCTCACAAGGGATAATTGGCTAGGCTTACAATGGTTAGTAAGGGCAGTTAGCCTAGTATTAATTTATGTAGGGTAGCAGGGTGGCATAATGCACAAGGTGCAGCATTTGATTCTCACATGGGGTGATTGGCTAGGCTTAAAATGGCCCATGAGGGCAATTAGCCTAGTAGTAATCTATGAAGTCATTAGGTTAGCAATCATGAATGAACCTACAACACTCTCTGCTTAATGGGATACTGGCTCTAACATGCTTTCAGGGCAACAGGACACTGTGGAGGTGTATCCATATTTACTAAGAATCTCGTTGTCGCCTCACAGTAAGACATTGTCCTCTTCGATTCTCAGCTATTGTGTCTACTGTGTGGAGACATGCATGAATGGGCGTACCTTTGTTGAAGGTTGTGCGTCAGGGCTGACAACTCGGCACGTAAAAATCTACTGCCAATCATTAGCGGACCGGAGTTCCACTGTGGTGACCCCTAACTGGGAAAAGCCGAAAGACACAACAAAAAAAATGTCTTATGTTTGATCTCAGACAACATTAACCTAAAATTTACTTTGGTCCTAGTGCAGCACAAAAAAAAAGGCTATCACATCACTGCCTACTACGAGTCCAGTTCAGTGTCTTATTTATAGCATAATGACTAAGTCAATTCCAATATGAATTTCTGAAAATTGAAGATAGACACCCTTCAGAAAAGGATGCCAGCAACAACCTGCTCACCAGTCCATAGCATACCAAAGGCAGATGGAAAGAATATTTACATCAGCTTCTGAATGAAGAAAACCCCACAGAAGCTGTACTGCCCCAGAAACAGCCTACAATGAGAGAAGAGGAGCCTACCCTAGAAGAAGTAAGAACAGCATTAAGGAAAAATGAAGTCAAGGAAAACAGCAGGCTCAGATGGGGTCACAGCAGATATGATAAAGCAGCAGGCTCAGATGGGGTCACAGCAGATATGATAAAGCAGCAGGCTCAGATGGGGTCACAGCAGATATGATAAAGCAGCAGGCTCAGATGGGGTCACAGCAGATATGATAAAGCAGCAGGCTCAGATGGGGTCACAGTAGATATGATAAAGCAGCAGGCTCAGATGGGGTCACAGCAGATATGATAAAGCAGCAGGCTCAGATGGGGTCACAGCATATATGATAAAGCAGCAGGCTCAGATGGGGTCACAGCAGATATGATAAAGCAGCAGGCTCAGATGGGGTCACAGCAGATTTGATAAAGCAGCAGGCTCAGATGGGGTCACAGCAGATATGATAAAGCAGCAGGCTCAAATGGGGTCACAGCAGATATGATAAAGCAGCAGGCTTGGATGGGGTCACAGCAGATATGATAAAGCAGCAGGCTCAGATGGGGTCACAGCAGATATGATAAAGATGCTGGGTGAGATAGGGAAGAAATGGCTCCTGAGGGTACTCATAGCCATGTGGAGAGAAAGGTGTATGCCAGATGACTGGAGAACAAGCATACTCGTGCCAGTGTCCAAAAACAAAGGGGACATCCACAACTGTGGGCACTACAGAGGAATCAAACTCCTATCACATTGCATGAAAGCTCTAGACAGGGTGATTGATAAACGGATATGCAAAGTAACTGAATGTAAGCTGGGAGATGAGCAGTTTGGATTCAGATCAAGATGCAGCACAGCTGACCCGATGTTTACAGTGAGACAATTAGTTGAGATGAAGATGAGGAAAGAATCCAACTGGGCATTCCTAGACTTGGAGAAAGCGTACGACAAGGTCCCAAGAAAGCTGATCTGGGCAGTACTGTGGTTGTTCGAAGTCCCATAAACATTGGTTGAATTAGTGCGGGCTATGTACAAGGCCCCGATGACTCAGGAACGAACAGTGTTCGGCCTCACAGAGGGGTTCCCAGTAGGTGAACGCCACGGTTCAACTCTAAGCCCACTGCTGTTCATACTGGTGATGGATTACATTAGTAAACAGGTTGGAGGGTCAACAAAGTTGCTGCATCCAGATGATGTGGCATTAGAGGCAGACTCTGACCAAGAACTCCAGCACAGTACAAAGCAATGGACTGCAAAGCTGAAGGCACATGAGATGAAACTAGGCACCGATTAAGACAGTGGCAATGGCAGCAAACTGGGAAAATCAGAAGCTGAGAACTGAGATAGAAGGTAACATAGTGGAACAGATAATATAGCTTCAAGTATCTGGGAGGGATGGTTGAGAAGAAGGTAAGTCTGAATGAATGAAGAGGTCAAAGCTAGAATCAGAGGGGCTGCAGCCAACTGGCATAAAGTCTCAGGTGTAGTCTATGACAGAAGAATGCCAAAGAAGCTGAAAAGCAAGGTGTACAAGACAGCGGTGCGACCAGTACTCCTGTATGGTACAGAAACCTGGGCAGTAAAGGCAGAGCAGATGAAGAAGCTAGAGGTGACAGAAATGAAGTGCCTGAGAAGGGTGGTAGGATGCGCTCTGTGGGACAGACAAAGAAATAAGGGCATAACAGCAAAAGCCAAAGTAGCTGCAATTGCAGAAAAGATCAAAGACAACAGATTATGGTGGTTTGAATACATATGCAAAAAAAGCAGAAGACAATCTAGTGAAGATGATTTAGGAAAGAGAAGAAGAAGGTAAGAGGAAACAAGGAAGTCTAGCAAATAGGGGGATGGATTGTGTGAAAGATCATCTGCGACAGTCAGGCATGAATGTCAAAAAAGGCAGGAGTGTGGCACTGAATCGAGAGAGATGGCGACAGTTAACATGATTCCCCAACCCCATGTAGAAAATGGGAAAAAGGGGGCTGAAGATGATGATGATGATGATGACTATGTCAATTCCAAAAACTACCTATTAAGGCAAATACCCTTGTTATGGGTTGATTTTGTAAACAAAATCCTTTGTGTATAGTTGTCCCTGCCACCAGCACAAGGGATAACCTCCTTGAACCTATTACTATGTCTATTGTATGGAGCTTTTCTCCCCCGGCCTCTGCTGAAAATGGACATATATCCAGTCTGACCTTCCCGGTTAACAAATGTAAAATAAAATAAATACTAAACGCTCTCCCCTTCTGTACTACCCCACGTCACTCAATACCTGCTTGGCTTAATCAGATCACTTCGCAACAACCTTAACCCTTAATGTAAAACTTCCCATCCACATACATCCTCTACTGTATTTCTGGGTTATCCAAAATACAGCCGCCTGCTACTTACCAACAGACTGAACAAACTCAGCTGGCACACTGCATCAGACAAACTGATTAGTGAGGTTACCTTGCTTCTGCACAGACCTCAGAGTTTTATTCTATCATGAATAAAACATATGAAGAGGCAGTGTTTACCTGCCACAAGTACTGTTCTTACTTGCACTCCCTGATGGCTACATATACTATCCCCGAAGTTGCACAAATTTGAAGAGAGGAAAGTATCAAAAAACAAGAAACTCACTTTCTCCCGCCTTCTCCAATTTGTACTACCATAATAAAAAAACTATGGCAGCTGCAAAAAAGCAAGCTCCAATATTCTAAGATGTCAACAACATACACACTATTTTACAGCTACATGCTTTTCAGATCTAACACACATCTATGTAAAATCTGTTTTATACAGAAAATGTCAAAACTATAACTCTGAGCTCAACGGGAACTTAGCTGACCATTCTGACCAATAAGAATTACTAATGAAATTTTGAGTCAACGTTGGCTTTGAATATCATGACACATCAACAATGCCAACTTGTCAGTCAAGCTGTGCCACAGGTAGTGCTGGGAAAATTCACACCAGACAGAAAAGCAAAAGAGGCAAGAATGACAGTTTTATTTGCACAGCTGTTCCTCTCACAATGATAGAGCACTATAATTATTCACAGCAGTATTTGTAAATCCACATCTACACAGAAGTACTTTAAGGTACAATGCAGCTGTGCAATAAATCACTCTTCCAGCTATTAAAAGGAGCAAAGCAGGACACTGCTATAAACAGCTGGAATATATTGGCATGCTGCTACAACAGTCAAAATAAACTACAACTGCTAGTGCTTATACTACTGGTACTCATTATCAAGCTGAATATGCAGATTTGAATCTGCAGCGTGGCTGGTTACAGTAATTTGCCCTGTGGGATTATTGGCACAGGTGTCAGTGTTTCATATCTGTCTTTCGTTGCTTCTGATCTTGTTTTCACCTGGCAGACTTCCAGACAGTTCCCACTAGCACAGAGAGAGCGAGAGAGACAGAATCATCTTAACATATATCCATATTCCTCCTAATGACTTTCTCGGACCCCAACTTTTATCTGTTAAAGAAGTTACTTTAATGCATAAACCTGTATCACAAAATTTCTCAAACAAAATCTTGACAAAAAAGGGTTGCTGTTTCACACTTAACATTACGAAAAATCCAAAAAAGTGAAACACATGGAAAAGAATATATTCCCTGTTCTAAGGTATGCATGTATAAATCCTCAACAATAACCAAATAATTTTCAAACGGTTTCAATATAAAAACAGCTTGTTTTTATGACTCCTGAAGGCCTTCTTGTAACTGGACAGAGGTCAGTGAACCAGACTGAATCATAAAGATGCCACATACTGTAAAAAAAATAAATACATTCAATTTGCCTGCATTTCTTGACAACTTTTTTCCCTCCAGTTCTCGAGATGAACTAAGCCCTTCTGACACCTACCTATGCCACTCTTCATTTGTCGCTCCTTAAAATTAGAGTCAGGGGTAGCAAGATTTACATAAAATCAAACACTTGCAAAGGGTGTTCAAATTATGCCCTACTTGTCTTTTATCAAATGTCCCTTACTAGTGTTCCCAGACTACAATACAATGTGCTTCATGCAGGGATGCCACAAACTAAGAAAAGCAATGCCCTTCTATAAACCTTTGTTGATTCTAACTGGAAGCATCATTATTCTTCTGGACTCCAAAAGGGAGCATTAAAAAGGGAGGCATCCTTGGGATCCCTACTTCCCCACGCAAGGAATACAAGTTAAGCTCCTGACACTTCATCCACAGAGATGCCACTGTCCAGTGCTTGAAACTCCGCCCAAACTCAGATCACCAATGACACAGGCAGACAACTTGGCCAACTTTAATACAAACTTTTTTTTTTACTTTTCTGAAAGATCTGTTGTAAACTTAAGTGACAATTAAATTGAGTAAACTGTGTCCAACATTCACAAACACAAACTGTGTCCAAAGCTGCACTACTTGCTGGGCTACTATTTCTACCCACAAATATCTCCAGTAACCAACAACCAATAAATTAACAAATTCAACAGCATATATCTTCACTACAAAAAAATCTACTTTGTAACAAGGCTTTCCCATGGAGGCCATTTTTCCCTTTACTGAAAGGCCAATTACTTGAGGAGTAGCAGAAACACCTGAAGGTGGCTGCCGGTTTACTCTAGCTTGTAAGATGGCAACCCATCCAAGAGTGCATCCACAGTGACACCATCAACCATGCAGCCATTAACAGAGTTTCACCTTTACACCCTGTTATGCTGTAATAGTGGTAAAGAGGTGGTTAGCCTGAGGCTGTCACTCATTTTTGCCAGTAAAACAAGTCTGCAAAAAGCTCAATCTCCCCATAGAAGCAGATACTTTCAAGTTAGGTCTTCTGGTCTCCCCATGGGGCAGTAATGGCTCATGCAACCCTTAGATATGTCCCAACTTTTTCACCCAGGAAGAGGCAGTTAGTGCCTCTTCATTCTTCCCCCTCCTCCACCAGCGTATCTAGTGCTGCACTCTGGGGTGTCAATAATCAACACACCGCCCACTGCTTGTACTCAATGGAATGCCAGACAAAAAGTGTTTTAGTGACATCCTTTGACTCTGTTAGTAGATGATGCCAGCCTCAGATGTAGGCAATAACATGCATTTTCACTTTATGCAATAATATGAGTGGAAACAGCAGTTTCTTACCCTTTAACATCAGGAAATAAAACAAGGACTTCTAACAAAAATAGAAGCATTTTTTGTGCTGCATGAACCTTTAAGTTAACCATTTATAATTTTTTTCTTTAACAGATGCTGTGTATGACTGCGCCGCCCTCTACCACAGAAACTACAGAATTTCTGGTGTATATAAACTTCCAGCAGATGAATTTCTTGGAACTCCAGAGATACAGGTGAGTTTGGTTTCATCAGGCAACATACTACAGTCATTCTCAGGACTGCTGCACTGTTTTAATGTTTTTACTAATGCAGTCCGGCTAGCACACTTCTGATCTCAGGATTTAGACCAAGAGTGTTGCCTGGTGTACACGATACACTTTGCACACAGTCCCCCTCCTCTAAAACACAGAAAACAGCAACACACACATTAACATTTTGAATTCACTGTACTCCATGAATGTAAGCTGAAAGCTTTACATGCTATCTTTCTGAGAAACGGGGAATTTTGTGCGAGAGAGAGATTCATTGAGGATTCTATCTGGAGAACTGTTTAACTACACAGCACTATCCAGGTCAAACAGCCAGCAAAGGCAGCAGAGAAAAGGCTATATAGCTCTCTCTCTCTATATATATATATATATATATATATATATATATGTGTGTGTGTGTATATATATATATATATATATATATATATATATATATAGGTTCATAGGTTGATACTAGGCTATCTGCCCTAGGGCATTTATAAGCCTAGCCAGAGTTTGTTTAGCTTTCGCCACCCTTTTAGATTAGTTGACTGTGCCTCTGTATAGTAGGTCACAGAAGGTAGCCCTTTTAAGGTTAGTTTACTGTACACCTCTGTCAAGCAGGGACACAGAAGAGATCACAGGGGTAAACTTATGATCTCCCATCCACTCATCAAGATTTCTCTTGAAGAGGGTCAGTGAGGGGCTCTGCCTAACATGGATTGGGATTTTGTTCCAGAGTGAGGGGAGACTCTGGGATATGAATCTGTCCCTCCAGCATGTCCTATTTATTTCTGTGCTGAGGTTCAAGTCCCTGGAGCATGTAGCTCTAAGGGATTTGGATTTACTGAGGTGAAGCATGTCCATTAATTCTGGGTTGGACATGGCTTTATACGTCAGACGCAGATCACCTCTGAGTAAGCGGTACGCAACTAAGTAGAGCTGGAGTTTCTTTAGCCGAGTTGCATAGGGCATCTGTTTGAGCCCCTTGATCCACTTGGTGAGGTACAGTTGGGGTCTTTCAAGTTGCTGCAGGTGTCGGGTAAGGTACATCCAAAATGGGGCATTGTATTCAATTATGGGCCTGATAAGTGATGAGTAGAGGGGCACAATGACCTCTGTTGATCTAGATGTGAATCCTTTCATGATAAGGTGGGCTATATAGAAGGTCTTTCTAACCACTTTGGCAATGTGATTGTCAAAGGAGAGATTGCTATCTACTTGGGTCCCCAAGTCCCTAATTACTTCTTCCGTATTTAATGGATTACCACCCTATGTGGTAATTTGTGGGCACTTTGTTTTTCCCAAAGGGGATGACTATGCACTTTTTGGCATTTAGCTTTAGGCCATGGCTCTGGCACCAGTTATCCGTCTCTGTGAGACCCTTTTGGAGGACTTGTGTCAGCCGGAGAGTCTATTATGGCACCCAGTTTGCAGTCATCTGCGAACTTGGTCAGCCATAGTCCACTCGTGTTAGCCTGTACCTCTGAGAAATATATACCGAACAAGAGAGGTCCCAGGACTGAGCCTTGTGGGACTCCACTTGTAACTGGTTTAGAGTCTGACATGGCACCTGCTATTCTGACCATGTGGGTTCTATCCCTCAGCCAGTCTGCAACACATCTTGTGACATAGGGGTTGATATTTAAGCTGGTGAGCTTATTTATGATGCCCGAGTGGGTTATTGTGTCAAAGGCTTTTGCGAGGTCCAGGTAGGCTGTGTGGACTACCTTCCTTTCATCTATGGCTTTGGTAACTGTTTCAAAGAAGTCGACCAGGTTCAAGAGTCAAGATCTGCCCTTAAAGCCGAATTGGGTAGGATCCAGTGTCTGGAGGTTCCCAATGTCTTTGTTTATGATTTCCATGATGATACGCTCCATAGCTTTGCAGACCAGGCTAGTCAGGCTTATAGGGAGATAGTTTTCGGGGTCTGTTGTGGCACCACCTTTGTGGAGTGGGACCACTGTTGCTGTACGCCATTCCTTGGGTACATATCCTGTAGTAAGGCTGAGACTGAACAGTGAGTTTATATGAGGGTTTAGTTCTTCTTGGAGCTCGTGTAAGACGCAGCCTGGGACACGGTCTGGTCCCATTGATGCTGTGTTTTTTGCTTTGGAGAGGGCAGCTCTCACCTGTGCATCTGTGATCTCAGGAAGGCTACACTCTGTTGGGATAGACATTTGCTCTTTTGGGGGGGGAAGGGGGGAAACGTTTGCACTGAACCTTTCTGCCAGGATGTTGGCAATGTCTGTGGGTTCAGTGTATTTTTTGTCATTTTGCACTAACTCAGAGCATATCTGGGAGTTGCCTCCCAGGTTTCTGACATAACTAAAGAAGGCCTTGTGATTATCTTTAGTGTCCTGTGCAATTTTTCTTTCGAAGCTGGCCTGAGATGATTTTATGAGGAATCGTAGTTTCTTGCTAGTACTGATCAGAGATGCCTTCCCTTTTTGGGATTTTGCTCTATCAAGTAGCAGCTTTCTTCTTCTGTTGTACAGCTTATTTATGGCCGGGGTCCACCAGACAGGTCTCCTGCCTTTGGAGGAGTGAGTCTTGGTTTTATTTGGGATAGCATGCTCCATGCATTCCTGTAGGTGTCCATAGAATGCTTTTGTAAAGGATTCTGCATTTTGGACCGTATTTTCCACTGGCCCGGGGGCTTTGAAGGATTCCACCTTGGTTTTGAGAAGTGTGAAGTTTGCATTTGAGAAGTTGTTCACCGTGGTTTCCTTGGCTAGGGGTGGGGATGGAATATGGATGTCCAGTGAGATTAGTTTATGGTCTGATCTTACCGATGAGGGGTATACCTCTGGTGTGGAACATAGAGACCCCATGTTGGTGATGATCAGAGCCAATGTGTTTCCCCCTCTTGTGGGAGTGGTGATCAGTTGTTCCATAGCATTTGAGTTTATAAATTCTAGGAACCGTTGGGCGAGGGTATTTGGGCTTGAGTAGTTTTCCCAATCAATGTTTGGGTAGTTGAAGTCACCCAATATAATGGTGTTTGGGGAGACCTTCATATTCTCCAGTGTTCTCAGGAAAGCCGAGTGAGGTTCCTGTGTTTGGGAGGGTGGTCTGTAGCAGGCTACAAACTGAAAGGCAGTTTTGCCCACTGTTAGTTGCACATGGATGGTCTCTGATGCTTTGTGCAGTGCCACTAACCTGGAGGTGTGGGTATCTTTGATAAATATGGATACACCCCCTCCTTTTGTGGTTCGGTCTGAGTTTTGGGGCTGGAAAGCATGGTACGAAGTATAACCTGTTAGTGCTGGGGTGCTCTCGGGAGCCTTGAACCTGGTTTCTGTTACTGCACAGATATCGATATTCTCCATACTGATGAGAGTCTCGAGTGCTTGCTTCATGAGGTTTAGACTTCTGACGTTGAGCAGCATTACCCTTAGTTTTTTTTCTTTGTGTTGTCTATGGAGGTGGGATTGTCTTTTGAGCCTTGCCTAAAAAAGGCACTATGGGGGGAGGCAAGAGCCTTTGCCAGTATTCGAAAACCCAGGGGTGACAGGTGCAAGCCGTTCCTAACGAAGCAACGTGGCTTGTCGAGCATATCATCCCAGGCTGACAGACACTGGATCCCCTTTGAATGACACCAATACTTTAGCCAATTGTTAAAATTTATAATTTTGTCTTTATACTGTGGCATCATTCTTGGTGAGGGTAAGATGCTACTCAAGGTCAGGGTCATACCGGCCTGGGCTACATGCTCAGAGAGCTCCTCTATGTCTTTTTTCATGTAGTCCAGGGAAGTACGTCTCAGGTCATTCACACCAGCATGGACAATGACGGAGTCATATTTGTACTTGCTTTGAAGTGACCTGAGTGCTTGTGTTATGTGGCGGATCCTGGCACCCGACAGGCAGCTTACAGTGACCTTCTCCTTGTAAATATATATATGCTCTTAACAGATACTTGAGGCATGTCTTGGCTAGAAAAAATTCACCTCCCAGGTTGACTGCTGTGGAGTCAGCTAGACCTATGTCATAACAACAAATGGTTACCCTTAATTTTTAAGGATTTAAACTGTTTTTAAATGCCTCAGATGATAGCATTATATGCAACACTACCAGAAAGCACCCTTAAGAGCTGTCAGATCTAGGTAAGATTACTGTACTCAGGTAGAACTATTTAGATCAGTACATGTATTAAAACTGCACAGAAGACTTCAGACCTGTTTTGCGCACACACTCTCAGACATGAGCTCTGCTGATGCTCTTCCTTGTACTAAACCTACTACTACATACTAATCCAAAACATACCTCAAACTGCCTTTCATCTTATTGGCAAATTTATAAGCAAGGATTTTTTTACATGACTTTACTAAACATACACTTTAATAAGAACCTTAATTTATCTCTAAAGAATTTTGCTCATGTATACACTAATTTGTTCCTTCAAATGCCAATTTATTGCAATATTGTCACTTTGTATTTTTCCTACTGACTTGTACTTTTGTAATTTTCTATGTTGTAACTTTAATTGTAATTGTAAATTGGAGCTTTTCTCCCCAGGACTCCATTGAAAACGAGCTCCTCATGGCCCAGTGGACCACCCTGGCAAACAAACTGCAAATAAATAAATAAATAAAATATGAAAGCAATTATGGATTTTAACCTGCCAATCAACAGCTTCAGGTCTGCACAAGTTGTGTTTGTTTTAGATGTTCACCTTCCCAGTACTTCAAAACACTGGTGTCTACAACTTGTTTTATTTTTCAGGATTATTAACATGTCAAGTCTTGCAATGAGGCAGCTGACATACTAGTCCCATACAAATGGGGAATGGTGAAGGTGATATAAACAAAACTATAACAGTACACAAAGACCACTTAACCTGTAGCTTGATCATTTCCTATTTGCCGATTCCCTAAGAGATCAAAAGTTCCCATCAAGACTGTTGGATCTCAACCCCACATTTTCTTGAACTGCAGTACAGGGTTTTAAGTAACAACTGTCGGATAAACATCATCTGTTATGTTCCCTACGGTCTCGCCTTATATCATCAAACCGTGTGTTTTTGTTTTGCATACATTTCATTCACTTTCACAAGATGCTTTGTTTTCCAGGTGTTCTGTGATATGGAAACAAATGACGGTGGATGGACAGTTATTCAACGACGCAAAGTAGGCCTGACCTCATTTCATCGAGACTGGAAACAGTATAAGCAAGGATTTGGAACTCTTTCAGGAGATTTCTGGCTTGGAAATGAGCACATTTTCCGAATGACTAGGCAACCTTCAGTACTTCGTATAGATATAGAGGTAATATACCAAACAGAAATTTAATTTAACCAAAAATTATGCTGGCTATCCAAGGCACATTATGGGAATAGTTATCAGCCATTTAACAATGTATATTTTTATGCACTTGTGTAACTATCTAACTAACCATCCATCAGCCTGATGGGTAGACAGGTTCAAAGTCTTTCTTCAGGCAGTACCCTTGCCAAAGCCAACATATACAGGTAACACAAACAACAAGGTGGTCTGGTCTGTGTTTCCTTTATAGTCATGACCCAGGCAAAAGAGAACACAAACAATCTAAAACAACAAGCTATTTATTTATTTGTCTTTGTCTACCAGGAAAGACTGACTAGGCAAAGCCCATTTTCAGTTGAGTCAGAGAGAAAAGCTCCAGCAGATACAATTAATATACTCAGGACAAGACATTTTTTTTACAAAGATACATTACGTAGATAGTTCTTAAAATAACTAGCTTCTGTTTTCACTCTGGGAGAGCTGAAGTTAAATTGTTGAGTGTGCAGCCATCTTAGAAGTCCTCAGTTCTTAAAAACTCTACATATAAACAGATAACTGTTCTGTGGTGACATTATATAAGGATAAAATGGATATTTCCTCTGTTGTGACATTATACAAGATATTAAATTCCAAGTACAAAACATTTAGTATGGAAACAGTTAATGTGTGATATACGTGAACAGACATTACATATAACATACAAGACACAGGTAAGGAAGGTTATTGTACAGATGTTAGGAACAAATAAGGAGTAAGTGTGAAACATTAGTTGGCAGGCAGATAGCAATTAAAGCCAGAATAAAAACAGGCATTGTACAGCTGATGAGTCAAGCATTGCGAGGTTAAGAACACTAGAATATTACTGACACAGAACCTGATTATAAGAAAATGGTAGAGAGTATTTAAAGGACATGGATCAAGTGGGAAGGGCAGGAACAAATTGACATGTAAAGTTAGAATTAAGGTAGGAAGGAAATTGAGCAGGAATGTTACAAAGGTTTGTTGTGCAGAAAAGGATAGAGATTTTATAAAGGGACAGGGGTTTATGACCTTACAAAGGAAAATGGAGTTACCCTTGTGTGAAGCATGTGCAGGACTGTGTGTGGTTTACGTGTTGTTTTAGTAGGGCTTGAAGGTGAAGAGTTTCATGGTGTGTTTTAGGTATGTTGGAATGGTGTTCTAGAATTTACAGAAGTAATGAGAATATAGCGAGTCACCTACTGAGTTTTAGACTTTGTTGGGATTACTAAGAGTCAGTCGCGGTAGTACGGCGGTAGCATTGTTACCTCACAGCAAGAGGTTCTCCCGTTTGATTCTCGGCTTGGCTTGGGAGTGCCTTCTCCGTGGAGTCTGCATGTCCTCCCAGCAGTTGGGTAGCATTCAAAAGACATATGTCCGTAAATGGGCGTGCCTTCACTGAAGGTTGGGCGTCGAGCTGGCACCTCGGCGTTTTGTAAAAATCTAAAAATCATTAGCGGACCGGAGTTCCGGTGTGGTGACCCCTTACCAGGAAAAAGCCAAAAGACAAACTAAGAGCTTACTGGTTGAGGGAAGGTCAGGACCTGGAGAGTGGTGCTACAGGGTATTTATAAGTGCTGGATATTTTTCTTGCATATGTATAACATACAGTGCAGTAATAAGTTGTGAGTATGTTACAGGGCTTTGTAATAATGAGTCTTATACGTAAGGCTGGCAGCACATGTGACAATAGTAACAGGAGGAGAGTTTAGCTTTACATGTAGTATTGGGAGAAAGTAGGTAGATGGTAGTGTTCATCTTGAATCATCTGTCAGGTAGTTGTTGGTTCAACAGAGAGAACAGAGTTTTTGGTGTTTTTTTTTACTGGTTTGTGATGTGTGTTGGTCAAATCTGAAGTTAATGTCAATTAGAACTCCCAGAAGTTTTTTTTGGTGTAATTAAAGTTTCAGTTTATGCGTTGTTAGATAAGGTTATTTTAAAAGATTGTGCTTCATTTTGAAATTGTTTAGGACTGAAGAGCATAACTTTTTATTTAGAAGTTATTTTAACCAGTTTTTGTAGCAGATGGCACCAACACCTGCTCATTTGGTTTCCTGTCAAGCCTAAGTATATTAAATCCAGGGGGCTAACTTCATTATCTAATACAGGTTTCTTGAACCAGGTTTCAGTAGTAATTAGTGCATCAGGGAGTGAGTAGCTAGATATGCCTAAATGTCTTGGATTTGTTACATATACCTCTAACATTTATAAGCACAAGATTGGATTCAGAGGTAGATGAGGATGTAGATCTAAAAGCATATGTAGTTGTGTTCGCAGGGTTAGTGGGTTGCTGTTTAGTGGAAGTGGGACTGTGGTGAAAGTTTCTGCTGAGTTTCTGGGTGGAATTGTGTATAAATGTGTAAAGCCATTCATATTTTAGCTCAAGTTTTACTGTCATTTTCTTGGTAAGGACTTCACTTAAAGTATCTGTACTTGAAGTCAGAGAAAGTAAAATGGTACAGGTAAGGTGATATTTTGTGGAAGCTCTGACATGAGGTATAGTGTGGTAATTGTGGGTAATTAGGGATAAAATTTATCAGTATGGGAGAGATACAATAGCTAGTGAGATGTGTTAGTGCAGTGAGAATACAAAATAGCAGCACACTGGTTAGAAGCACCATCAATAATGGTGATAACAGAGTTCGATAAAAATTAGTATATTATATGATGGGAGACTGATGGGATAAATGAGAGAATATTATTAACGATTTGCTTAAAAGTACTGTCAGGGAGAGGGATAAGAAGTATGAAATGCTGGTCAGTACGGCAGGAAGAGTATTTTAATGATGTTAGATGGAAGTGGGAATAGGTGAATATCAAGAACATTGATTGTATAATAGTAGTAAGGTATTTTGGACAGGTACAGGGATTGGGTGCCACAAGTGACAAGTGGAGATGAGTACCATATTTGCTGGAGGAAGGTGGAAATCAGGGATAGCAGAGCGAAGCATAGTGGGGCTTACTTCACAATGCAATCTGTTTATAGCTGTTGCAAAACCACTAACATGAAACACAAAATCAAACACGTTTTCTTTCATGGGTGGATAAAATAAATGCTGAAACGTTCAGAATTTATTATTTTATTTATTATTTAACATTTGTTAATCAGAACAAAATGTTCATCATGTTGAAAATATACCAATTTAAATTTATCATACTGAAATTATTTAAATTTAAATGCATGTTTTTTCCCCCTATTAGGACTGGGAAGGAAACGCACGCTACGCTGAATATAAATATTTTACGATTTCTAATGAACTGAACAGTTACAAAATGCTCTTGGATGGCTACAGTGGAAACGCAGGCCGTGATTCTATGAGGTACCACAACAACACAGCATTTAGCACTAAAGACAGAGACAATGACAAATGTGTTGACGATTGTGCTGGACTTAGAAAAGGTAAAGAAATAACAAACAAATGAAACTATGAAAATATGACACAATGCAGTATACCAAATGACTAAAGAAAACAAGATCAAGAATGATGTACTGTTAGTCTATGATGCTAGTGAACTGGGTTTTGAACGGCAAGGATGCCAAAAGAGCCATGTGAGTATGGATCTATTGTGTAACAGTATGAATCCTCTCTCTGCGGATTTGAACAAAATCACTCTCAGTCAGAGGCAAAGTGTTAGAGAAGATCTGCAGACATATGGGCATCAAACTGATGCCACTGAACATTTACTGCCATAAGGTAGGTTCTGGAACTTTCTTTGCCATGGCAAACATCAGCAGCCTAGTATATAAATGTTGTTGTTGTTTTGTCTTTCGGCTTTTCCTGGTTAGGGGTCGCCAGAGCGGAACTCCGGTCCGCTAATGATTGGCAGTAGATTTTTACGTGCCGAGTTGCCAACCCTGACGCACAACCTTCAACGAAGGTACGCCCATTCACGCATGTCTCCACACAGAAGACGCTTTAGCTGAGAATCGAACAGGACAACGTCTTACTGTGAGGCGACAACGCTACCGCAGCACTACCACCGCAGTTCTTCCACAACCGCAGTTCTTCCAGTGTCTTACTGTGAGGCGACAATGCTACCGCAGCACCACCACCGCAGTAGCCTAGTATATAAATGTAACAAAGGTAAATACCTAAAAATTAACTCTAAAGTCTCGTACCTTTAGGGTAAATGGCACTGATGATGTGCTACTTTGCAGTTATACTGTAAGTAACAGGGTGGAAAAAGGTGCTCTGAGTAAAAAAAGGGTGAAGTTCTTAGTTCCAATTGTGTAAAAGTGCTTTTGATGTTATATTTTGTATGTTTAGTCATTTTACCTCTGGAAGATTTTGTGTCCGATTTTGTTACTGTGATCTGTGAGTAACAAGGAACTAAGTGTATGTTGCATTCTCATTATGGTAACACTTCAATAGTTTAGGACAGTGAAAATGCCTAGTAAAACTGAAAGGTAGGAGAAAGCTGCCAATTGCAGCAGGGAACTAAGGATGCAGAAGGGCAACCAGGCATACAAAAGTATTAACAGTAAAATATTTTGTGTATGTGCTGCAGCAATGCATGTACTTAATACAACTGTTAAATGGGTTTGAGAAGACCTACAGGAAACAGCTGGCTTGGGAGATGGGGGATTAAGTATCTAAAGATGCTCTCCTCAGCAGGAATTACATCAATTAAAATTTATCTTACTAAAATGATTTACATTTAAATGCACAGTGGGCACAAAGCCAGTGGGGAAACACAACAGACTACCTTCAAGAGATAGGGAGTTTATACATGTTGCAGCTGTACATGCCAGCAATTCAAGAAAGGACATCAAATACCCTTCAAAAGCTACAGCATAAAAATGGGGACCAGTGCCCATGCTTCATGCCTAGCAGCTGAGCGAGAAACATGGAAGGGGGGACATGACTGGACAAATCAGCAGTGGTGGCATGTTAGGAGAGAGAAAACAAGGAAAAATTATCACAAAATATGATTTTACTGTACTTTTGAATGCTGTACTCTAAGCACATCTGGAAAGAGACATACATTTTAACATTTAATGAATAATTCTTATTTACTATACAATCTCCAATAACAATCACAAAGTAAGACTTTACTTTTGTGTGGCCTGCCAGCACCAGAGTTACAGGTGTGATGTGACAAATGCAGCAAGAAATGCAGGTAACACTTAGAACACGCACAAAGATCAGCACCAGCCTACCTTAATTCAGAAACTAGTTTTAACTACAGTTAGACATGAAATGTGATGACTTCCTTGCACTATTTCTACAGGTATTGCATGTTACAATATCAACTAAAGCTGTGCATAAATAAGCAACAGAGGAAACTTTCTGAATTATTAAACTCTGACATTACAAAAAAGTACTTCTGAGTTAACTAGCAAAGGTCAGAGATCTGGAGAAGCAGTCAAAAGATTTAATACCAGCAAAATGGCAGACAATTACCAATTAAACTACTCTCATGTCTGTTCCTGGGATGCACCTTTACTATAGTCGGCTTTAACAGATTTTCCACCATGTCCTATTGCACCTGAACCCACTTGCATCATATGCCTCACATCTGATGGTAGAGGAAGACTTTCACACATTTTTTTAACTGTGCAATACAATATGGTGATGTGAAGTTTAAAGATCTCTTTCATGAAGACAGACGCAAGTATGCATGCATACCATACTACTCTCCATAGGGTCATAAATGAAATAAGAACAAGGCATGAATAACGTGACAGAACTAGTCCTAGCAGTATCATATGAAACAGACATCAAGTATTTCCTGAAGCTGAAATCTGGTGATAAAAAGTTTAAAAGACAGTTCTGTTTTCTTTTTAAAAAAAAAAAATGTGAGGCTTTCTTGGACTTGGTGTATAAAGCAGAGTTTAGAATCTCAAGGGACTCCTCTTAAAAGTAAAGACGTTCTCTAGAAGCTAAAGACTTTACTTATACGTGCTCCAGACACTTGTTCTTTATGAGTGAACTAGTTTTGACATGTTAATTTATTTACCCACTGACAGAAAGAACAATTCCTTGTGCCAAGTCACAGAGCAGGGTGTCACACTTTCTAATCTGTCTCTTTTACCTGTTCTAAATGAGAGTTCTGAGCAATGTTATCTCACTACCACCACCTCACTTCAGCAGAAAGTCTAGACACTAACAGTGATAATTCTTCCTAATCCCTGTATCATTACAGAGCATAAATCTCTGCATGCTTTACTGCAGTGGCCATCATACCGTATAAAAGTTACTACTTACTGAGAACTGCTCCATTACATTTTTTATTCTTTTTGTAATGTTTGTTCCCACTTTTCTGTTGCTCTTCCACACAGTGCTACCTGAGCACCTCCTTTGTCTTCCATTCAACCCCCACCTCAGGCCATGACATGTACGGGATTACCCCCCCCCCCCCGACACACAGATCTGTTAAGAGATCTGCTTAAAAAAGAAACTAGTAAGAACTAGGCCTCTGGTATCCTTTCCTATCAGTCATTTAATTGTTCTGCTTTTGGCTTTTCTCGGTTAGGGGTTGCCACAGCGGAACTCCCGTCCGCTAATGATTGGCAGTTGATTTTTATGGTGCCAAGGTGCCAGTTCAACGCCCAACCTTAAACGCATGTCTTTCGAATGCCACTCGACCACAGGGAGGACATGCAGACTCCACACAGAAGGCGCTCCAGATGGGAATCGAACAGGAGAACCTCTTGCTGTGAGGTTGCTACCACTGCACCACCGCGGCTCCTATCAGACATTTAATGATCATAGCAAATGTACTCCAGGGTTTCTATAACTACCTTTCCTCACAAGTTCTTGCTTCTGCCTTGAACACACATCAAAAGCACCACAGACACAAATTCAATAGTTATATGGGCCAGCTGACACTCTGCCCTTTTTAGAACAAATCCTGCAAAAGTCAGTTCAAGGAAGGAGAGATAAAAGGGAGCAGCACATATCATGTATGACTTCACACTTCTGGTTTACTTCAGATAACTTGATACTGTGTCCAAGGTGACAAAACAATCATTTCAGAGGGCAGACAGCAGCAACCAGCATGGTAACAAAGACCAAACCCCCTAATAACATAAACAGTAAAGTATACATAATAAAAACAACTATCACTTGTATAAGCAAAAGCAGTCCAACAAAGTAACACATCCAAGGGAAAACAACGTGTTTGTTTTATAAAGCCAACAAATCTTTCAAACTGACTGCTTTTACCAATATATAACCAGTATATAAATGAGAAGAACTGAGTCCTGATGTCAACAACTCAAAATTGTAATTATATAATTAAGTATATATCTGATTATACATAAACTGCTGTTTGAACTCTGCTTACAACCCAGATCTGGTAGGTACAAGTCCCACATTTGTAATAAACTTTACTGGAAAACTGCTTAAACCTCAATACTGCAGATGTGGCTATGTATTCAAATACTGTTCTACTCTTAAGTGTAAGCTGGTTTAAACATTGTTGAACTTCCAAAAAGTATATACTGTTCAAACCTATCCCTTTACGTGTTAACTCCCTTTGACTATATAAATGTTGCTAGATTCATCAGGACTAAATCTCAGCTGTTCTCAGATTTACACTTTCAAAAATTGTTTATATTTAAGTATGGAGCTGCATTCAACTGACCTCTCAATAAAATAACTCTTTTTCCCTGTTGTTACTGCATACCTCACACTACTGTACTGAATGGAGTGCACAGACTACACTCCAATATTTGGAGAAAGACAATTTATTTCAGAGCTACTTTAGTGAGGCACCCGATCTTAACAAATGTTAAGCACCCCCTGCTTAACTTGTTGAGGTCGGGTCTTAGAGTAGGTAATCAAATCTGCCAGTACTGATCAGCAAAGTCAGCGGCATAATAAAAAATATTTATTTCTGCCTGCTGTGTGTACCGATAATGTGTCCCTCACTTCCTCTCTTATAAAGTAGCTAGAATAAAAGGATGTAAAGATATAAAGTTTGAAATTCAAATGAATGCCATTATTTAGTGACTTCAATCCTCAGTGATTTGTCTGAAAACTAAATATTTCATGAGTAACATATCAAACATATAAGGCAAAAATTTGGACATTCTGCAATAAACAGGCATGGTAAAGTGAGTGTAAACATAACAGTTTTTACATTGTCTTACTCTCAGTTTTTACATCGTCTTACTGACAGTACTTGCTATATGCTTTATGGCTTTAAAAGTTTACAAAACACTTAGCATTTCTTTCTCTCTTTTTTATAACTAGTAGTACATAGAACAGATAAAGCTCCATGCACTACAAAAATTATGATCAGGTCTCCAAATCATAACCCTTAGGTATGTGAGCTTGACATGGATGCCAAGATTCACCTCTTGGGCTTTAGTCTAGAGGTGAATTTCTTGGCAACCGTATCTTCAACACACAAGATAATAGGTTATGACTGGTGACCCTCTCTTAGTCCTCTATTGTGAGCTCATTTTCATATTATTTTTAACTCTGTTTTTGTCCCCAGGCAGTAGATTTAAAGGTTCCCTGGATCAGTCAATCTACCCAGTTAACAAAAATAAGTAAGCAAATAAATAAATTGATTAAAAGTGATAGATAGTTAATTAGAAAGCTTAGTTATGTGATAACATCATTAGTTCACTATGATTCTGAATCAGAACAAACAGTATAAAGTAACCCTTTCAAGTGATTTAATTAAGTGCTCAGTTTTAGTGAAAGTCACTAATCACAATGAAATGACTGACAAATGCACATGAAGTACACAGATTATGACTTGCAGGTATGATATGCATGCTTTACCACAAAATGCAAACATCCTGTAACAGTGCATTAAAACAAGAACAATGCACCTCCTCAGCCTGCTTTAAGTAACTACTAAGTTAATCACAATGAAATGAACAACTTGGGAACAGTCTGAAAGTACGACAAAGACGCAGTAAAAGTCTGTGAGCACAAAAAACTATACCCTGTAGATCTGGATTTGACTGTCTCAGTCTCTATTTGCATGCACAAATCTTAGTACTTCATAACCACGCAAAAGCTGCCAATCTTCCCAACATTCACCCACACACAGTTCTGTCCAATAGATCCTGTCAACTAAAAAACAATATTAATACATTTATACTAAAAAGTAACATACTTATATACTTATCTTAGCAATGTTATCTTAAAATTGCACCAGGTGTTCAACAATGCTGTTTGGCACCAAAAGAAATCTACTGGATGCAGCTCTACAGCTTATTTAGACCTTGTCTAATTTGTCTTATATTACTTATGGAGCTTTTCTCCCCAGGTTTCTGCTGAAAAGGGGTCTTGCACCCAGTCAAACTTTCCTGGTATACAAATGTCAAATAAATAATATAAATAAATGAAAAAACACAACAATTACACAGCTAATTCACTTCATATATTTAGATGGTTTAGACCTCAAAGCTGTATTGCACACACAGATCAACAAAGAAAAGTTCTGAGGAAATAAAATGGCAAAAATATTAATTCCATCATTTAGAGTATGCTCTTCCACTTTCAGCCTTGTATTTTCAAGACAATAAACACTTACTCCAAACAGTACTTAATGAGGTGTGTCACCTTAACAATGTCTCCTTGATTCAGAAATGGAATTACTCTAACCATGCAAAGGACAAAGTTGGTATTTGCCTATTTCAGCAACAGCATACCTGGCCTGCCATCAGCACATACTCGTATTTAAATTACTGTAGGTGGAACTCCGCCCTTCTCTAGCACACCAATTGATAGCAGCAAGACAACATTATGCAATGGAGTCCAATGATCACAATGCCCTTACACTGAACAAATTTACCTTTGTGTCAATACTGGGAAAGAGGATGTTTAGCACGGTTGTATCAGTTAGTTGAAGCAGAGAGCCTGCTAACATCAGGAGATGAACAAAAACTATTTACCTTAAAGAACTGAAGAGCTTCAACAAATAGTCATTGAAATCCTAACGTCACATATATAACAGTTAATCTCAAATGTCCCACAGAATCACACTGACAGAAAGGATAACTGCATATTAAATATATATATATATATATATATATATATATATATATATATATATATATATATATATATATATATATATATATATTTACATAAACTCATTTTCAACCCCTTACTGTGTCCATCCCTATCCTCTGCCTTTAAAATGCACTAACCTAACAGAACACTAAGATCTAACAACCAAAATCTAATAGAATTATACAAACCAAGTCGTCCCTCTGGAAAAAATCTCCTATCCTATGGTCTAGCTCGTCTCTGGAACTCTCTTCCACCACTCATTCGTACCATCTCCAATCACTCTACATTCAAACAATCTCTTCACTCTTACCTATTATCCAAGTGGGAATGCTCCTGTTCTTACCTATTATCCAAGTGGGAATGCTCCTGTTCTTACCTATTATTCCAGGTGGGAATGCTCCTGTTCTTACCTATTATCCCAGTGGGAATGCTCCTGTTCTTACCTATTATCCAGGTGGGAATGCTCCTGTTCTCACCTATTATCCAGGTGGGAATGCTCCTGTTCTCACCTATTATCCAGGTGGGAATGCTCCTGTTCTCATCCGACATAATTTACACCAGCAAGCTTATTCTCCACCTCTCTGGCCACTTCCATTCTACCTCTCCTACCACAATCTCTCTCTGCTCGTACTAACTATACATCCTCTCTAAACTGTACCTTTATGTGTCATGTTTTAAAGTTTCATAAAAACTAATAATCCTCTGAATACTATATTAAACAGTTGAAATAATTATATTCAAACTAAAACCTATTTGTAATCTGATACTAGAACTGTTCTCATACACTAAATTGTATCACTTGTAAATTTTGTATCTTAACCAAAAACCTATTCAACCTGGTTTCTGGAACTTGTTACATGTTAACTATTTCTGAGGAAGCTGGTTTTGGGACTGACGAAAAGCTATAGTTTGAAGGCTTAAATAAACTGGTGTTTGTTTTAAAGAGATTTTCATCGGATTTTTATCGGAATTTAATCATTTGTGGATTACATCTGGTCGGTAGACTTGCTGCATCAGTTTCGCATTTCTGTGGATTCCATTTGGCGGTTTCCAGGCTGTTTGGTCCTTGTGTGGTTTAGGAGTGAGTTTGTTCTTTCAATTTCTTGGTTTCTGGAACTACATTACTTGTTATGTCACTTGTAAATATTGTAATTATAATGTATAAACTATTGTAACTTGTTGATGGAGCTTTTCTCCCCAGGACTCCATTGAAAATGGGTTCATCTTGGCCCAATGGAAATAAATAAATAAATATTTATATATGTGTGTGTGTGTATATATATGTATGTGTGTGTATATATATATATATATATATATATATATACATATATACATATATACATATACATACACACACATACACACACATACACACACACACATATATATATATAGTTCCACTTTATAATTTCAAAATACTGAAATATCGAACTTAAGTATCTCGAAACTATAAAGCTGAATTTTATAAATACCGAAACCCCAAAACCGTGAAATTTAAAATTGTGAATGTAAACACACCATACACCACACAACACATATACACCATCCTTCTGACACTACAACAAACAAACAAAACACGCACAAACACAAAAACACATATAAACAAACCTACCCTACAAATAAGCAGGGGGGCAAGCCCCCCTGCGCCTCCCCCGCTACTTATATATACTAACTCCAAGGTCACACCAAACAGAAAAAGACAGTAAACTCACCACTCTACAGTCCCCTCGCACACACACACACATCACATATATACAAACACCGCCAATGTCAACACTTAAATGCTCTTACTTTCACCTACCTATCCTAACCCACACCTAAAACTTCCAATCATACTCACATACACTCTAATACCTACCCAAAACCCTTAAAAATATTCACTTACCTCAATCTCCAGCCAAATCCACACACCAAACTGTACATCAGGCACACAGTACATCCCACGTCACGTATCAGAACACCATAACCGCGACTTTCAACATTTTGTGGTTATGAAGTGTCAGTATTTAGAAGATTCAACTTTATGGTCTCAAAACACTGAAAAAAAAAAAAAAAATATATATATATATATATATATATATGTAGATTCACTTTATAATCTCGAAATACTGAAATATCGAATTTCAGCATTTCCAGACTACAAAGTCGAATCTGCAAAATGCCAAATCCCCAAAACCGCGAAAGTAAAAATCGCGAAGTTACACACACCATACACCACACCACACATACACCAACCTACCCACACTACAAATAAGAAACAAAACACAAACAAACACAAAAGCACAAATTAACAAACCTACATTATAAATAAGCAGGGGGGCAAGCCCCCCTGCACCACCATGTGGAGGCTGAGCCATCCACACCCCCGCTACTTATATATACTAACTCCGAGATCGCATCAAACAGAAAAAGACAGTAAACTCACAACTAGACATTCTACAGTCCCTCACACACATACATCACATATACATATATATATATATATATATAAACACCACCACTTTCAGCACTTAAACACTCATACTTTTACCTACCTACCCTAACCCACACATACGACTTCCAAACACACTCACATACACTCAAACACCTACCCAAAAGCCTTACAAAATAGTAATTTACCTTAAATTCCATCTAAATCCACACACTAAACTTTACACCACCCAAGCAATACATTCCACATCACATACCGGAAAACCATAACCGTTAATTTGACATTTCCGGATTCAGGGTTATGCACTTTCGCTATTATGAAAATTTGACTTTACAGTCTCAAAATACTGAAATTCGATATTTCAGTACTTCAAGATTATAAAGTGAACCTATATATATATATATATATATATATATATATATATATATATATATATATATATATACACACAAAGTCCACAAGTATGTTTAAAAAAAAAAAACAAAAGAAAAAACTCAAGTTTTATTGTAAAGGCCAACAAAAGTCGTATGGTGTACATTCTACTCATAAATAAGTGCAACAAAAAACTATATATCCCTTTGTGATGGTACCTAAAGGAAAAACGTAGAAAATACCTGCTTTCCAAGTCTTAAGAGTTCCACCAACAAAGGGACATAGCCTCTTTGCAGAAAGTCCAGAAATTCTCTTCTGGGCAGAAGTTAAGCTCTACAAACACGTCTATAAATAACTCTCTTTTCTCTCTCTCTCTCTGAATTCCTCTGTAGGAAGGCATCCTGATTTCTCACACCACAGTAATTCTTCTCACTACATCACACCATCCCCCTCCATGAAAGACAAACGTCACTCCGAATCGGTAGGGCTATATCCTTCTTCTTAAACTGTAGATAACTGTGTAACGTGTTATATTAACTAAAACATGCAAAAATCCTCAATACCTAACAAAAATGCTACCTGTTTACTTAAAACAATGGTTCTTTATATATAATATGGTGTTTTGGACATAATATTTACATATTTTTAAAACAATAATTCTATCTACAAAATTTATTAATTATCATTTTGAGGGACCATAATGGCAAGAATTACCACAATACACATACACACGCAAGATGGCTCACTCTGTGATTGTTAAAAAAACAAACAAGCAAAAAAAACTGTCTGCTTTTGCTGCCAACTTTACCACTCGCAAAGAGGATTATGATTGGGTGTTTAATCATTACCAATGTATTTGAGACACAGACGCCAATTCACCTCGAGACCAATGCCCAAGAGTAAATCTTGGCATCTACATGAAGAACAAATAAGGATTACAAATAGTGAATTCCAATTGTAGTGCATGAAGCTCGCCTGGTATGCTGAAGCCTATAAGGTCAAAAAGAGTTGGACTAAATAGAACACTTAAATAACAATAACATATCTAGTCTGCTCAAGTACTCTAACTACCACTCTGTGATCACTGTTCCTGCACCTCCTGAATTTGCAAGCATTACAAAAATATCCATTTTTATTGCTCTGTACAGCCTAATCCAGAAGCTGTTCTATTTGTCCATTACCTGGTAAAAGAAACCATACTTTCTCATGTTCAGGCTGAAGTTTAGAGGTCATTAATCTTCCCACTCTCTCTCACCCATTTTTCAGTTCACAAAATTCATTCTTAATGTTCATCACTCTTAATGATATTGTGGATTTCCCCACATCCTCCCTTTTTTTTCCTGTTACCTACACAAAACAGCCCCTGCCACTCTGAGTACAACTTCCTTTCCTTATTAAATTACTGGCTTTCCACCAACTCTCATAAATCTTTTTTTTTTTTGGTAAGGACTCCAAAAATGGATGCAGTATTCAAGAATGAGCTAAACAATAAGACAACATTCTTATTCCTGGGATTTATGACACACTGCAAGTACAACACAGATGATCAGCTGCTGCCTTTTTGCTCTGTTCTAGGCAATTCACAGATGTAGTTAAAATACTCTGTAATATTTTTTTTTTGTTCTGTGACTAAATTGCACACCCACTAGCCTGTACCTTGAATTTGTCATCACTAAGCCTCAAATATAATCTACTGCCCATGTTAATAGCTTTTTTCAAGTCTTTTTTAAGACAATTCCCTTCATGGATTACTACTGACCTGATTATCTTATTATATGCAGATATGCTATCCTGTTTTCTATGCTTTGTATGTTTATCAGTGATAAAGAAACAGGTCTCCAAAATAGATCACGTATGGCACTCCACTACCTAACATAGCATGTGTACTACTGTGCTAGAGCAAATGCTAATGGGGAAGTCTTAACAGTTTGTGTTTATATCATTTGAGCTTTTCTTTCTTTCCTTTCTAAAATACCTCCATCCAACTTGTGTGTGCTAAACAACATAAACTGGTAACAATTTCTATTTTTTCTCTCCTCAGATATCAGCCAAGCTTTATTTCTTTTTCCTCTCCATACTGCCAGCGTAGTGTTTAATGTCCTGAATACTGAACAACTGGCTGCAACAATAATCACTCAACATTACAGCCCTGCTATCCCTCACCTCGCAGTGTTTCCCTTGTATCTGCAAAGTATGTTGGCTTAGTTTTAAGTTTTAAAATATACTATTTAAGGCGTTATATCTACTCTCTAGTAAGTCGGTAGGCTATAAAGTAGCTCGGCAGCAAGGACCCCCCCCCCCCCCGATTCTTAAAAGACACTCTGTTAGCTTCATCAAACTTATTGCTATTAAATGCTCGACTAATCAACCTGTTTTAAGACATTTCTTACCTGACAGTAGTACACAGCAAAACTTTTTCTTACTATTAAAAATACAAAACCTTTTTCTGTTAAAAGATTTTTACTGATTGTTTCTGAACTGTGCTTACCTCTGGGCTCAGCTCAACCTGCTCCATTCGCTCTTGCTTTACTCGGGCTTACTCCGCTCCCCCTACCCTACCCCCATTCTCACCCAACCCCACTTTCCTTAAATTTATAATTAGCCTAAACCACACTTTCTAACTCATTATCCTATAACTTGCAGCTACCTCATCCAAAACACCCACAATCAATTATTTCTTTCACTTTCTCCCCTCCCACCTCACTAACCATTATTTCATCCCTTGCACAACATTCTCTCCCCAACCACACCACCTGATCATTAAATTCTCTCTCTCTCTACTAAACTTCACACAACCCACCCATATTTTTCTCCTATTTCTCTACTATCACCATGTCAGTTATCAGCACTCTTCTGAGCAACTCTCTCCTACTCATTACCCTCTACCTAACCTCCCACCCCAGTACCTTCATCACATCAAACATAACACACTACCCCTCCCCTACACTCCCCACCTTTACATACCATACAAAACCAAATATTCATTTTCACATCTCTTCTAACCTCTACACTAGCTCTAACATATTACTCTTCCACTACAAATATGCCCATACCCCAATCCATCTTCCTATCCAGATTTCTTTCATCGACTAATATCCAAGCTCAAACTCTCTCTTCTTCTACATTCACCAACAGAAATTGAACTCCAAGCTGACATACATCCTAACCCATGGCCCACACAGCTACTCCCACCCCACCCAATAACACCCAAAACAACTGCTAATACTACCCTTCACCCTCCTTGCCTAAAAAATTCCAAATCAGACTTACTCAAAACTAATTCTAACCTCAGAAGTATCACAAAAGGACTAATGAATTTCATGCAGCCCTAGCTACCTAGACTCCTGATAGAGTAATTACAAAGACATGGCTAAAACCCCACATTAAAGATGAGGAAATACTTACTAGTGATCATAATGTCATTAGACAAGATAGGCTGAAGAAGTGTGGTGGAGGCATTGCCATCATGTATAAACATTTCCTTAAAATTGAAAAACCAAGCTGTACTTCACCAGATCTATCAGAAGCAGAAATACTAACCACCCAATATGAAGTAAAGCCACATAAAACCATCATACTTATTTGCCTCCTACTGGTCAACTTTCAAGAACAGCTTAAAAACTAAATGCACCTGCACTTCACCTCCCATTTGTTTGACTGAGAAATTTACCTTAATACTACTACTGAACTGTGTTGGCTACTAGTATTGTACCTGTGCATGGTTGATACTGACTGCTTAAAAATGTAACAGGAATAAATGAGTATTAACATCTGTTATCTCCAAAGGTAGGCACTGCAAAACTGCTTCAAAACAGGGAATACAGATAATGCCTTTACTAAATGTATTTTCTTCTTACAGGTGGTTACTGGTATAACTGCTGCACGGACTCTAACTTAAATGGAATATTTTATCGCTATGGTGAGCATAATAGACATAATGATGGTATTACCTGGTATGGCTGGATGGGATCTACCTATTCCCTCAGAAGAGTTGAGATGAAGATTCGCCCAGCAAACTTCATGCCATAAGAAATCCTACATTTCCTGACAAAGATAAACTACCAACAGAAAACGGAATGCTACAGCCACACAGGAGCAAAAAACAGTCAGTTCTAGATTAACACGTGCTAACTTGGTGAAAAACTCTAAACTGAAATATATCTGGAAAGCTTAATGGATTATGTTTACACCTTTGTAATTATCATTTTAACTTGTGTTTTCCTGTACACAGCTGACAAGATTCTAACTTCTTACACAATTTTACATGGCCCTATTCCTGGAAAAATACATTAAGTTGTTTTGTAAATGCCAATCCAGTTTAAGCAGCACATTGTTAAACAAGAACTTTTCTCATCATGTCAGTATACAGACTAAATACATTTCCTAGATGTATGTCATATGTCTGTATAACAAAAAGAATGAAAACAGTTCATCAAAACTGCCTAAAGAGCATACTCCTCTCAGTAATTCACAGGCATATACTGCACACATCTGAAGTAAATTACTTCCCAGTCCAGTACATCCTTGGGCCCCATGGATATCTACTTAGTGTCCACAATTACCTACCATCAATGTCATATGGTAAAGTGATCTTGAAACCCATTTAACTGTATGTATGTGCAAGTACGTCAACCATGTAAAAGCACATAACTCCCTCAAAAATACATATACTAAGAAAATAACCAAGGTTCAAAAATATAACCTAATGGAGCCTCTCTGAATAGTCACAAACCACAACTCAGTACCTGCTCAAAACATGAATTAAAAGTCAAGCTACCTGCCTTTGTTAATGATATGTACAATCCAATGATTCCCAAAGCTTTTTAAAGATTAGCGCCAAAATGATGAAAAATATTTGTTTTAGAAACAGTGACACAGTGAAGATAAAATCATTTATGCTGTAAGGCACATATATACTGCTGCTCTTTACTCTTATTCCTGAAATATTTATAGTAAAGAAATACAGCTAAACAATTTAAACCACACTTCTTTCTTACGTAATGCTGCAAGACATTGTTATAGTAAATAAACAATATTCTACAAGAAAACAGTAGTAAATATTGATCTTGTAGTAAATACTGTAATAAACTAAACCAATGGGAACATAAATTGAAATAAGCTACAAGTAGTTGCATCCTATATTTTTTGTATAAAATAAAATGTTGTAATACATGTAGCATATAAAGTGTTACTTGAAGTTGTAATGATTCTTTTTTTATTTAATTTTAGCATGTCATTTGTAAAACAAGAAATTGTTTAATATTACGATGTTCAGCTGCTTTTGTAATAACCCGAATCTGAAATGAAACCACTACTATTACCAATAAGAAATCTTTCTTTTATTTGTTCAAATTGCACCAAACTACTTTACATAAATTAAATTTCTAATAATGAAAACTGTAAATTTACTAGAGTCATTTTTTTCAACTGAAGACTTGAAAATTAGCATTTTATCAGCCATGTTTTTTTACAATGTCGCAAACTTTCATTTGTCATTTTGTCGACAGCTGAAATTTGTGTGTGTGTGTGTGTGTGTTAGTGTTCACAAGCTCAGAGACTCAGAAAAGCAGAACTGTCTGTAGTCAGCATAATAGCAGATAACCAATTTATTTCTTGCTTTGATTGGTATTCATCAGAAAGGAATTGCGACAAATTTCTACCATCCAGCACTGCAGCCCAAACAGTGATAAAAAAGAAGTTATGTACTCACTAAAATGTTCCATCTGTGTGTCCATTTTCATTTATTCTCGACAAATGGGTCTTGTTCTAAGTATCAGAACCGGCTCAGATGTTACTACAGCTTGCACTGGCCAAAAACACTCAAGCTTTACCCTTACCCAGAATGCTCCTCTCCCAATTACCTTAGATCAAGAGTGCAGAAACACAGACAAAGAATATAGTAACCCAACAGCCTTCACAGAGTGCATATCTGAAATCATATACAAGTAACACAAGGGGCAAACATGTTATGGATTCCATCAAAATCTTCAAAGGGCAGGGGGAAGGAGGGAAGTTGAGGATAAATGAAAATGGACAACACAGATGGAATGTTACTGTGAGTGCATAACTTCTTTATCTGATGCCAATTTTTATTTTATCCTCGACAAATGGGACAGACTCCCCAGCTACCTAGGACCTTAGGAGGACTGAAGGAAGGATATTCCTGAGCACCGTAGAACTAAAAGATGCTTTTCCCCTGGACACCATATCCAATTTGTAATGAGTAATAAAGGTATGAGAGGTATCCCAATTTCCTGCTGCACAAATATCATCCACGGAAGCTCTAGATTAACTGCTTAAGTAGCAACAGCTCGTGCAGAATGAGCCCTTAAAGGTGTAGGTAAACTGATTTTCTTCTTATTATAGATGAAGGAAATACTCTGAGCCATCTGGCTAGCGTTACTTTGCTCACTGGTTGGCAAAGTCTTATAGATGAAAAGTACACAAATAATTGAATGGATTTTCTTATATGCTGGGTTTTCTGTAGATAGAAGCGTGATTGTCTGTGAACACTTAGTAAAAGTAATACGTATTCACCTTTGTTAGTGAAATGTGGAAAAAATAGCAGAAAATGAAGAGCCTGGTTAATATTTGACTGACATAGCCTTAGGTAAAAAGGAGGGACTGATTCTTAGAAAAACTCTATTTTTGTGGAAAATCAGATAAGAAGGTCTACACGATGAGGCCTGTATTACCAAAATTCTTCTGGCAGAAGTTATGGCCATTAAGAATACAGTCTTCCAGGACAAAAACTTTAGATCACATTTAGCTGATGGTTCAAAGGGAGGCTGAACAATGGTCTGCACTAAGTTTAAATAGGATCTTTGAACAGTAGCTTTAACAAGAGTATACCCTTTCAGAAGGCTTTACAAAGTTTATGAGAAGCCAAGGAGGACTGTCCAAAATTATTACGGAAATTAGAAATAGCTAATTGAAATTTGATGGTAGACTGAGAAGCACCCGTACTGAAAACTAAGCTAAAAATTCTAGGATCTTATCAATGGGCACTGAAAAAGGATCAACATTCTTGTCACGACCCAAAAATGCAAATCTTCTGCATTTACTAGCATAGAGTTTGTATTTAGATGGTTTATGCGAGGCCAAAAGAATATGGCATATCGGGGAAGAAAGTGAAGGAAGCCTGGCTATTAATGGAACTGGAGAAAGCAAACTCTCAGCCTGAGGTTCACAATGTTTGGATGAAGTAGCCCCTCTGGACGGGATAGAAGATCTGGGACCGGGTCCAGAATCAAAGGTTGTTGAATCAGATAAGGCCAATGAAGGAGAACCATATCTGTCAAGGCCAGTAAGATGCAGTGAGGATTACTTTGTTTTTCTGCCTGATTGCTTTCTATAGGAATTTCGCAATTAGTGGAAATGAGGGAAAGGCATGCAGAAGTCCAGAGGGCCAAGTGATTAGAAGACCATCTCTCTGGGACTCGCCTGGAGGGGGAAATCAGGGCAAAATATTTACTGCTCTTGTTGTTTAGGGGACAGGCAAATAGACTGCAGCAAGGCTAACCCCACTGATGAAAAATCTTTTCCGTCACCTTTGGATTGAGAGACCACTCACGAGGCAGAAGAATACACCTGCTTAGTTTGTCTGATATCACACTGGAACTCCCTGGAATGTGCGTTGCTATCAGTAAGCAGATGGAAGAGATCGCTCATTGCCACACTCTGAGAGCTTCTTGATATAGGTGGTAGGATTTAGTTCCTCCCTGCTTGCTGATCTACCAAACCACTGACCTATTGTCTGTTTGAATAGGTTCCCGAACGAAGAACAGTCTGAAAGGCTTGCAGTGCTAAGAGCACTGCCTTTAACTCCAGGACATTGATATGCAAGTTGGCCTCTGCAGGGGACCAAGTGCCAGCTTGCCATTTCCAAAGTAATTTGTTGAAGTAATTGCTTTAGTTGGTGCTACAACAGGTTCCTGTTCATCTGAATGGCGAATTTGGCTGTTACTTGAAACGTTTTCTTCCTTGCTCCTAATGCAGACGCTGGAACTTCCTTCTCTTTCACCATCTCGGGCAGTACGTTCTCGTCATGACGTCGCTCACATGGACCAATCTGATCATCTGGAGGGCTCTCCGCTTTTGTTTGAATAGTAGATTCTTCATTACAATTAGTAATGAGCATATTATGCAGACGATCATTAATACTGCTCATACCAGTGGATTTAACATCATTGCTAGCCATTTGTTCATTGTATCATGGCCAAGTGAACACATTAGCAGCTGCAAAGTCAGCTCAATCTCTAGGTAATTTCTTTAACTTAATTTTGCAAAGTCTGCGCTCATATACAGATACTGAATCAGTAACTTCTGTTAAATATTTCTCTACAGTGTTTCTATCAAACTGAGATAATAATACATTCATTCATTATACTGCTGCATGATATCAGTAGTTAACAGTTCAATATCTTTGTTGCATATTTAATTAACAGTTCCATATATTTATAACTGCATTCCAAATTCACCTGTTGCCATTCGGCTAATAAATCAGGTAAATTATTTCCTTGTGTGGGCATAACTAGATAATGAATATTTGTTTTAGGAATGTTTTATTTTATTTATCTTTTAACATAATGTATTGGTGTCTGCCATTCAGTTGTAGATGAAATGTTACTAACTTTAGATGTAGTTCTTTATAGATGTAATATTCCTTTTAGCATTAAGTGTGAATAGTTATGTGATTTACTGAATTGATTATATAAATGGTTCTGTCTGTGTCTTAGCATACATCTGATGAAGTAGCTTTGCTACGAAAGCGCTTATGTACCTGTTGTTGCATATTAAAGGAGAGATTTATACTGGAATTCCTCTCTATCTTTGGATCCTTTTGTGTCTTTTATGTGGTTTACATTTTGAATTTTGTGGGATTCAAGTGCTGGCTGGGACTGGTGGTTTGTGTTTCTGTCAGGGAAAAAATGTTCCCATTTAAAAGTACAAGTCTCATGACAGTCCATTAAAACACAAAACTCCTAGCTTAAAAATAACTTTCTTAAACAGGAAAATATAAGTAAACAACAAATTTTTAATGTGGAAGCTTTTTCCCAAAAGGGAGTTTAACTGTCTAGCAAGGGAACAGCAGAAGGGTGTTGGTAAAATAATTCAAGTGTTTACCTGTCAGAAGATACAGGGCTTGATTATCAGCTTTGAAAGGAAACAAGCAAGGCTTAAAAAGGCCCACTAAGGCAGCTAGCTAGTACTTACCTCTGAACAAGCTGACAGTCAATCCTCAAAAGCCCATACAGAAGTGCTCTTTTAAAGGCATGAAAGCTCTGAAGAGTTCCGTGCCCAAACCTGTTTTTATAGTCAGCTAAGCTTGATTTGACTGACTTTTCAGATGCATGAAAGGTGCCTTGATGCAATGGAAGATAGCTGGCTGTTCAATCCTAGGCAAGATATAACCCATATAGCTAGGTTTACTGCAGCAGTGATCACTATGATGACATCTACGCAGGATGCTGAGGAAAATAACCTTAAGGCTTTTTGCAAGATTTCTTCTTCGGGGGAGGTGGGATCGACTTGCCATGATCCCCTCTGACTCATCATTTCCAGAATCTCACCAAAGATGGCACCCTCCAGAGAGGATTTGGGAGAACCACCCTTCACCAAAATCTTTATCTGTGAAGGGAGACTCGGAAGGGGAGTCTTGGTGCTTCCTCTTGCACTGCTTCTTCCTGGGGCGACTTGCAGTAGAGAAATTTGAGCTCTCTCTCTCTCTCTCAGGAACAGGGCATCCCATAATCTCTGGACTGTACGCATGTAAGAAACTCTCATTAGGAAGCATCAATGAATTTCAGTTAAAGATCTTTTTTAAAAGGGTATAACTGACATATTGTAGCTGCCCTGGCAAAGAACCAAGTAATGGTCTCCCCTAAGTTGACAGGAGACCTTCATGCCAAAAACCATTTCAGTCATTCATTATTTTGGACCGTATACAATTCCAATGCCTTCAGTGTACCTATTTATTGAGCAACTGTCTGTTTATACTACAGTTTACAATTTTATCCATGCATTGTTGACGTCATTATCTGTCCTGCTGTCATTAACTAGTTACAGTACATTATTCTCTATACACATTCAGACTTCTGGAAATTTCTCTTGCTTTTCTTGTAATATTTCTACTGGAGCCAGCTCATTCAACCATGTCAGTCTGTGTGTGTGTTTCTCTCTCTCAATATTTTATTTTATTTATTTATTTAACATTTGTTTACCGGGAATGTCCGACTTGGAAGAAAGACAACTTTCAGTGGAGGCCCAGGGAGAAATGCTCCAGATGCATGTCTTTGTAACATGGGAGGAAACTGGAGCACCCGGAGGAAACCTGGATGAATGCAGAGAGAAACTGCAGACTCCGCACAGAAAGCACCCCCCAGCCAAGAATTGAACCGAGGAACAACCACGGCACCGTCCAATTAACTTTCATCAACTTTACTAACTTCAGCAGCAACTTCCCTCTGCTGGTTTTTTTCATGTCCAGCCTTCTGTCCCTTAGAATATTATAGGTCTCTCATATTCCTCCTGAATTGTTTTATAACAATGGCATTCCCTCCAGAATGGTCATTTGAATCCAATATCTAATGTAAAAGTTTAATCCTTGCTGCCTTACAATATGTCTCAAGTGAATTACTCCCAACCCTCTTGCTCCTGTTAGCAAAGTCCTGAGGTTTTGTTCTGCCTATATACATTTTGTGGAGGTATACTCAATTTACTGAAACATTATCTGAAGGAGAGAGGCACACCCAAGATGCATATATTTTTTTTTCTCTCCAAACATATCTACTAAATTTTCACATATGACAAAGGCAATCTTACATTTATAAAAAATGAAAAATATACAAAATGATACAACTTTAGTTGCAAATAGTTTAGATCACATACACCACTGAAACAACTGTAGTTGCAAACATTATACATCACTTGTAAACCATCCAGTCACTGTCAGTTAAGCATTATATGGCTCATTCAAATCCTGCCTATTAAACCTTGTTCCTGACCTGCATATATTGTTCTCACAATTTCCATTTTTTCCCCATGTAGTTTGCTCCTTCCCTTTTCTCAAGATCCCAATTCCAGTTATTTTATCTCTGTTACTATATTCACTACCTCTAGTAAAGCTGCTCTAGACATTGATTTCCATTTTCTAATAACTGCCTTTTTGGCGACCACCATAATTAATCTCAGCAAGCCTTTACTATGTCCAGGCAATTCCAATTCTGTAGCATAACTCCAAAAATTCATCTCCTCAGCCAGTCCAATCTGCTCACCCAGCATCTCCAACAGAGTGGTCTGTAAGGAATCCCTAAGTCTGCCAGCTCATTACGCTCCCAAAAAAAATGTTCCCAGCTACCTCTTTCTTGTCTGTCACACCTGCAACATTTGCTATTCACCTGAAGAAAGATTTTTTGGAGTCTACTTGGGGTATAAAAATACCTATGTAAACACTTCCAGGCATTTGTCACCCCAGGGATTCCGGATACTGGCCAAGGCTCTTGCCACCCCTATAGTGCCTTTTTAGGCAATGTCCTGAAGACAAAATTACCACCATAACAGCTACAAGCAAACGAAATCTGAGGGTTATGCTACTCAACTTTAGAAGCCTAAATCTCAAAATGCACTCGCTCAAAGCACTCCTTAAAATGGAGAACATCGACATCTGTGCAATGATCGAGACCTGGTTCAAGGCTCCTGAGAGCATCCCAGCACTACCACGCTATAATTCATACCACACCTTTTGGCCCTTAAACCTGGACCAAAGTACTAAAGGCGGTGGTGTCTCCTTATTCATAAAGGATATGCACACCTCCAGACTAGTAGCCCAATATAAAGCATCAGACTTGCTTCAGGTACAACTAACACTGGGTAAAACTGCAATCCAGGTTGTAGCCTGCTATAGATCCCCCACCACGTTCCAAGACTCAGACTCCACATTCCTAAACACACTGGAAAATATTAGGGTACAACCCAATACCCTTATACTGGGAGACTTTAAAGTACAGTTTTGTACCTACCATAAATGTTGATGTTCACACTGCTGCAGTCATTACACTTGGGTTATCCTGCCGTCAGGCGGTCCTGCAGTCGGCCAGAGTTCCAAAGTCTTGGTCCGGCGTCGGTTGCTGTCGCTTCTTCCCTGACTTCAGTGCGCCAGGGGAATATAAGATGCATCCGATGCCATTTTCTTCAGTTTTTCTTGTCCCAGATGCTAGGTGCCCCCCCCAAGTAGGTAGGCGATACATATTGCTAATAAAAAATATACATATAAAATAAAAACAGTACCTTCAGTTACAAGCAAATACACGACAAAGGTTGTATAGGATAGAAAGGTATAGATAAGTCCAGCTAGTTCAGAGGGGATGGAGGGAGGGTAACCTGGACTGCAGCAGTGTGAACACTCGAACATCTACATTTATGGTAGGTACAAAACTGTACTATGTTCATCGTGTTGCACTGCTGCAGTCATTACACTTGGGTAGAATCCAAAGCTAAGGTTGGGTGGCTGGTCTATAAAGAGTTAGGATTGGCTATGAGGCCCTGCAGAACTGCAGTGGCAAATCCTGCTCTGGATTTAGAGTAAAGAGGCAGGTGGTAATGCTTGGTAAAGGTGTGCACTGAATTCCAAGTTGCAGCCTCCAAAATTTCCTTGGTAGGTACTCCTCTGAGAAAGGCTGTTGAAGTGGCTATTGCCCTGGTGGAATGTGGCGTAATGTTATTCGGGACTGATTTTCCATGCTGTGTGTAGCAGTAACAAATACAGTGTCCTATCCATTTGGATATAGTCTGCTTTGAGATAGCCTTGCCCTGTGATCCTGCAGCATATGCTACAAACAGTTGCTCAGTTTTCCTGAAAGCTTTTGTTTTGTCCAAGTAGAAGCGTAGCTGCCTGTGTATGTCCAAGGAATGCAGAAGTTTCTCCCCTTTATTCTGGGGGTTTGGATAAAAAGTTGGCAAATGGATGGTTTGGTAAGAGCCACACTAGATACCACCTTTGGCATAAAGGTAGGGTTTGTCCTTAAAGAAACCCTGTCCTGATGAAAAATTATAAAACGTTCCACTGCCATTAATGCCTGTAGCTCTGAGACTCTTCGTGCTGAAGTTACTGCCAGGAGCAGAGTTGTTTTCCATGATAAAAATTTTAGATCGGCTGTATTGGCTGGCTCAAAAGGTGGCAGAGTTAGTTTTTCCAAAACGAAATTGAGGACCCAAGTAGGTGTTGGTGCTCTCTGGGGCGGTCTTACGTTTTTAGTCCCTCTGAGGTACTGCTTTAGCAAGGGATGAGAGAATAAAGGAGGATCCGTGTTGTAATGTGCTGAAATGGCAGAAGCGTGGATCTTAACTGATGAGAAGGATAGGCCTCTGTCCAGCATCTCAGTTAAGTATTGTAAAATCTGAGGAATGTTTGGAACAAGAGGGTCAAGGCTTTGAGCCTGGTTCCAGGTGCAGAATCTCTTCCATTTTTCTGAGTAAGCTTTCCTGGTGCTAGGCTTCCTGGCCTCCAAAATGACATTCATAACAACTTTAGAGAGAGATGTTGCCTGTTTGACTAATGAATCTGCCATGCAGCCAGGTTTAGGGTTTTGAGCTGACTGTGCAGGATCTGGTGGGCATTGAGCTAAGTTCCTTAAGACAGGGTACCAGTGATGGCGTGGCCAGTCTGGAGCAATCAGGATCATCTGTGGTTTTTCTTGCCTGGCTTTTAGGAGTACCTTTGAAAGGAGAGGCATAAACATTTAGGTTTTTCCAGCTGAACAAAAGAGCATCCACTTTCCATGCTTGTTTGTGATAAGTCCTTGTGCAGAATTTTTGTAGTTGGCAATTCAGTGGGGAGGCAAAAAGATCTATGTTTGGGCATCCCCATTTTTGCGTTACCATGCTGAAGATTTGTGGATTCAATTTCCATTCGTGAGGGTCCATGATATTTCTGCTGAGATCGTCTGCAGAGTATTTTTCTTTCCTGGCAGGAATTGTGCTTGCAGGTGAACTTGATACATTAGAGCTGTGTTCCACAAGGTCATGGCTTGCCTGCATAGGGATAAGAATGAGTGCTCCCTTGCTTGTTTATGTACCACATTACTGTGGTGTTGTCTGTCTTTAATAGTAGTTGTCCTGGATGCAGAAGGTCCTTGAAAGCTGTTAGGGCCTTTTGAACAGCCAACATCTCTTTTTGATTGCTGTGAAGATGCATCTGGTCTGTGGTCCACTTGCCCTGAATGCATTTTCCTACCATGTGTGCTCCCCCCAGGCGTAATCCTTAGCATCTGTTGTTAGAGTCTGCCTGGCTGTGGGTAGGGTAAAAGGCTGACCCTTGTTTAGGTGACATGCCTGTTCCCACCATCGAAGCTCCTGTTGTAGGCAGGGAATCATTGGTACTACTGTTTTTAAACTGTGACAGCGTTGAGTCCAAACACTTTTTAGGTACCACTGTAATTTCCTCATATGCAGTCTGGCATATGGTATTAGTAGTATGCAGGATGCCATGTATCCCACGGCCTGCAGAATTTTTCTTGCAGTGAGATGGGACTTTTTTGCCAGTAATTGAAAATATTGAGTTAGTTGAACTTGTTTGTCTGGCGTGAGGTAAGCCATCTGGGCCAATGTATTTAAGCTGGCACCCAGGAATATAATCTGTTGTGAGGGCACTAGTTTTGACTTCTTTTCGTTTACTGTGTACCCCTAGAGAAATTAGCAACCTTTTTACAAATGCCAGATGCTGCAGAAGAATGTTCTTTGTCTCTGCTTGAATGAGGCAGTCGTCCAGGTATGGATATATTTGAATTCCTTTTTGTCTGCGAAATGCAATTACTGGTGCCAGGCACTTTATGAAGACCCTGGGCGCAGTAGATAAGCCAAAGGGCAGTGCAGAGAATTGGTAGTGCATTGTACTAGCTTTGAATCTGAGGTATCTTCTGCAATTTTGTCTGACAGGGACATGCAGGTATGCCTCTTTGAGGTCCATTGTAACAAGCCAAGCCTTCTTCCCCAGCATGGGTAGAAGCTGCTGTAATGTCAACATTTTGAATTTCGGAATATCCAGGTAAGTATTTAGAATTGAAAGGTCTAGTATGGGCCTCCAGGCCTTGTCCTTTCTGGGGACCAAGAAGAGTCTTGAGTAAAATCCTTGCCCTTGTTCCTGTTGTGGTACTTTCTGAATAGCTCTCATGTCCATGAGGGCTGAAATTTGTTTTTGTGCCTCTGCCCATTGATTTTGTGGCAGGTCTTGCATTCCTTTTAGCCTTGGTAAAGTATGAAAGTGGAACCTGTAACCTTGAGACACAATATTCAGAACCCATTTGTCTTGGGTGATTGTTTGCCAATTTTGAGAAAAAAGTGCTAGTTTTCTCCCTAAGGGGGCTTCCGAAAGGGAAGTGCTTGGCGTACGAAGGGGAAAGTCATTTTGACTGTTTCCTGTAAGGTTGAGACTTGTCCTCACCTCCTTTTGGGGTTGAGGTGCCCCACTGTCGTCGTCTGTTTGAGCCTTGGGGTTGAGTTCTGCCTCTTGGGCGTCTGTATCTGCCTCTCTGTGGCCTGTCTGACACTGGAAAGGACCAATTCTTTGTTGGCCAGTTTCTACTAAATTGAGGTGGTTGTACCTGTAAGAAATCCTTGACTGTTTGCATAGATTTAGCTTTATCCTCCATTTTCTTTAACACCTCTTCTGCCTTAACACCAAACTAGGTATCATGCTGTAAAGGAGCATCCAATAATTTTGCCTTAACATGATCAGGTAAACTCTGTTCTTTTAACCAAGCATGTCTTTGAATCACTGAACCTGTAACTGCGGCTCTACAAGAGGCCTCTAAAGAATCAAAACCACATTGCAGAGTATGTTTTCCCACCTGTTCAACGGCATGCAATAAATCCTGCATTTCTTTACAATCAGGAGCTTCTGAGCTTGCAAGCATTTTCTGTTTTAACTGAGCCATTAAATATTGTTGGTACTTAAGCATGTGAAAAGTACAGTTTTGTACCTACCATAAATGTAGATGTTCGAGGATCCACATTGCTGCAGTCCTTACTATTGGGTAGTCCGCTGTCCAGTCGGCCCGAATACCAGAGTATATGGCTGACGTCGGTCAGGGCGCATTAGACTGACGTCAGTACGTCAGGGTACTAATGCGCATGACCGACGCCATATCCTCAGTCTTTTCTTGCCCCAGATGTCAGAAGACCCTAAAAAGACAAGGCCCAAAATACCTGCACCAAAATTATGTACAATATATACAAAAATATATACAAAAATATCAACATATAACCTCACCTACACAACCACCCCTAAACACAGAGGGAAGGAGGGAGGGTAAATTGGACTGCAGCAATGTGGATCCTCGAACATCTACATTTATGGTAGGTACAAAACTGTACTATGTTCTTCGTTCCACATTGCTGCAGTCCTTACTATTGGGTAGAATCCCAAAGCAGAGGTAAGGGAGGCTGGCAAATCATAAAGAAGTAGGAGCTGACAACATGCCTTGCAAAACAGCTGTGGCAAAACCAGCCCTAGACTTAGAGTAGATAGGAAGGTGATAATGCTTAGAGAAAGTATGCACTGAACTCCAAGTAGCTGCCTCCAAAATATCCTTAGTTGCCACCCCTTAGAAATGCTGTTGAAGTGGCAGTAGCCCTAGTGGAATGAGGCCTAATCCCAGCTGGAATCTCCTTGCCATGATGGGAATAACAAAATGCAATGCAAAACCCAATCCACCTAGAAATAGTTTGTTTTGACACAGGCTTGCCCTGCGAACTCAAAGCAAAAGAAACAAACAACTGCTGAGACTGCCTAAAATCCTTAGTCCTGCTTAAATAATAACGCAATTGCCTGTGTACATCTAAAGTGTGCAAAATCTTTTCCCCTTTATTTTGGGGTCTGCATAAAAAGTAGGCAAATGAATAGTTTGGTTTAAAGCCACACTAGAAACCACCTTAGGCATAAAGGAAGGATTAGTACGTAATGATACCCTATCCTTATGGAAAATCAAAAGGGCTCTACTGCCATAAGGGCCTGCAACTCAGACACCCTTCTTGCAGAAGTAATAGCCAACAGAAAAGCAGTCTTCCATGACAAGTATTTCAATTCAGCAGTAGCCGCAGGCTCAAAGGTTGTAGAGTAAGTTTTTCCAACACAAAATTGAGATCCCAAGCAGGAGTAGGAGCTCTACGTGGGGGTCTTATATTCTTTGCCCCTCTAAGAAACTGCTTGAACAAAGGATGCGAAAACAATGGTGGGTCACAATCATAGTGAGCTGAAATTGCTGCAGCATGAATCTTAATGGAAGAGAAGGACAAACCTTTGTCCAATAACTCAGTAAGATATTGAAGAGCCACACTCAAATTAGGCTCAGAAATCTCCAAATTCTTTGCTGTACTCCAAAATAAAAATCTCTTCCATTTTTCTGCGTACACTTTCCTTGTACTAGGTCTTCTAGCTTCCATAATCACATTTAAAACTTGTTGAGGAAGTTGAGACCTGCTGTGTTTCAACACAGAATATGCCAGGCTGTTAGATGAAGAGAGTGAAGCTTGACATTGAGCAGATGACCGTCCTTCTGAGATAACAGATGAGGAATCAAAGGTAAAGGCCATGGAGGCTTCCTTACCAGACTCCTTAGTAGTGGGTACCAGTGTTGCCGAGGCCAATCTGGAGCTATCAAAATCATCCTTGGCTTGTCTTGTCTGACTTTTAATAGCACCTTTGGAAGAAGAGGCAGAGGTGGAAAGGCATACACATGAAGGTTTTTCCAACTGAAAGACAGAGCATCCACTTTCCAAGCTGTGCGATGAAACCCCTTTGTGCAAAACTTTGGCAGCTGGTGGTTTAGTGGAGAAGCGAACAGATCTATGTCTGGAGTTCCCCATGACACTGTCAATTTCTGAAATACATGAAGATCCAGTTTCCACTCGTGGGGATCCATGATTTGTCTGCTTAACACATCTGCTAAGGAGTTCTGTGCTCCTGGCAGAAACCTTGCCTGAAGAGTTAGTTGCAAGCTTAGCGCAGTCTCCCATAAAATCATTGCTTGCCTGCATAGAGGATAAGAATGTGTTCCCCCTTGCTTGTTGATGTACCACATGACAGTTGTGTTGTCTGTTAGAATCAACACCTGCCCTGGAAGAAGTAACTCCTTGAAAGCCATTAATGCAAACTGGACTGCTAACATCTCCTTCATGCTGATATGTAGATGCTGTAGTCTGGCAGGCCACTTGTCTTGTATCCACTTTCCATTTAGATGAGCTCCCAAGCAATGTCCGAGGCATCTGTCGTTAAAATCTGACTCGCCTCTGGCGGGTCACAGAGAGTCCCTTGTTTAGGTGACATTCCTGAGCCCACCACAAAAATTCTTTTTGAAGGCAAGGTATTATTTGAATGACAGTGTCCAAATCCTGGCAGTGCTGTGTCCATACATTTTGAGATACCATTGTAGCTTCCTCATATGCAGTTTGGCATTGGGAAGCACCAGAATACAAGATGCCATGAACCCTAATGCTTGAAGGACTGTCCTTGCAGTCAGCACGGACTGATGAGATAGTTGATGGAAGTAAAGTGATAGACTCTTTTGTTTGTCCGGGGTTAAAAGGCCATCTGGGCTGCTGTATTCAGTCTCACACCCAGAAAGCACATGTCTTGAGAGGGTACTAGACTGGACTTTATTTCGTTCACAGAATACCCTAGGCATCTTAGCACTGCTATAACATATTCCAGATGCTGTAGAAGGTCTTCCTTTTCTTGAGCCAGAATCAGGCAGTCGTCCAAGTAAGGATAGATTTGAATTCCTTGTAGCCTGAAGTAAGCTATCACTGGAGCCAGAACCTTTGTGAATACTCTGGGCAGTAGATAAGCCAAAGGGCAATGCAGAGAACTGATAATGAGAATTTCCAGCTCGAAACCGCAGATACTTCCTGCAACTTAGCCTTATAGGCACATGAAGGTAAGCTTCCTTGAGATCTAAAGTTACCATCCAGTGATCTTTGCCCAGCAGAGGTAAAAGCTGTTGTAACGTCAACATCTTGAACTTGGGAATGTCCAGATAAGTGTTGAGGAGAGATAAATCCAAAATTGGTCTCCACGTGTTCCCCTTCTTTGGTACTAGGAACAGGCGAGAATAAAATCCTAGGCCCCTTTCTGATACAGGGACTGGCTGAATGGCCCCATCTGGAATAACTGAGAAATTTGCTTGTGAGCCTCTTTTCTTTGTGGAGGAGGAACGTCTGGCATGCCTTTGAAAGGGGCAATGTATGGAAATAAAACCTGTAACCGTGGTGAATGATATCCAACACCCATCTGTCTTGAGTAATTAAATCCCAATTTTCTTTGAAAAGAGACAGTCTTCCTCCCAAAGGAGCTGCCAGGCGAGAATCTACTGGCAGCTGAAAAGGCAGGTCATTGGGTCTGTTTACGAAAGGACTGACCCCTGCCCTCACCAGAAGTCTGAGCAGGTGAACTCCCTGTTCTAGGCCTAAAAGAACCTTGAGCTCTGCCCCTACCACGTCTAGACCTACCCCTAGACTGGGAATCATAAGCAGGATATGTCCACCCCTTAGCAGGCCAATTTCTACTAAACTTGGTGGCTGCACCTGCAAAAATCTTTAACAGTTTGCATAGACTTAGCTTTGTCCTCCATTTTCTTTAAAACTGCTTCCACAGGCGAACCAAACAACACATCAGACTGTAAAGGAGCATCCAAAATCCTTGTCTTAACATGCTCAGCTAAATTCTGATCCCTCAACCAGGCATGCCTGCGAAGAACAGAACTAGTGGCAGCCACCCTCGAGGAGGCCTGTACAGCATCAAAACCACATTGCAAAGAATGCTTACCCACTTGTTCAGACACATGAACCAAATCCAGCAACTCTTTACACTCAATACCTTCCGCCAAAGCATCCACCTTAGATTTCAATTGTGAAAGGAGATAATTTTGATATTTTAGCATGTGAAACTGACAATTCAACGCTCTCATGGCTAGAGTGGAAGAAGTATACACTTTCTTTCCCCACCTATCCAAAGCCCTTGCCTCTTTATCAGTGGGAACAGGATTTTTAACCACAGAGGCCTTAACACCTTTAGGCCCCTGAGAAACAGTTTCTGGGTCGCCCTAGGACTCTTAAACAAATACTTATGAGCTTCGGGCACCCTATAGTACCTATCAGGTTTAACAGGAGCAGGAGGCAAAGAGTCAGGGTTCAGGGAAGCCTCTGCAAAACATCTTCCACCACATTCAACACAGGAGGTATAGCTAAGGGCCTATGCTGGGGTAAAACAAGAATTCCCTAAGCCTTTTCCTGGAATCAGAGTAATCCTGGCCTTCCCATTTAAAGTGCTCCCTCATGGAATGCAGAGTCTCTGAAAATGAGAAATCCTCAGGAGGAGAAGCTGTAGGAGTGGAATCATCCACATCAGAATCAGAATAAGGAGGATACTCCTGCAAATCTTCCAGAAGACTCAGAAGCCTCTGAACACTGTTCAAAACTATCAAACTCGGTTCCACCCTAGGCCTCTTATCAGGAGGGGCATAGAACCTCTAATCATAGTAATCAAATCTTCTGCCATTTTAAGCATATGTTTCTTAGGTACAGAACCCGAAATGCTAGGAGAAGCCCCCACTGAAGCTGAACTTGGCCTACCTCTCAAAGAAGTTTTGGCAACAGAAGGAGAGGCTCTAACTACCTTGGGAAGAGAGGGAAGAACAGTTACCTGAGAAGCCCCTCAGCCTGGCCTACCTCCTGAGAAGGCACATCCTGTAACAGTAAAGTTTCTGCCTGAGACTCCATAGAAACTCCTGGCAAAACCTCTGGCTCCACTGAGCCTTCTAAAGAACCGGCGTCCGGGACTGCCGGTTCATCAACCCTAGGCTTCGCTGTTTTGTCCTTGCGCTTCTTGGCGAAGCGGCGCCGGAGCATCCGGCGGCATTTTATAATTGCAACGCTTCCCAAACACTAACCTGGCACAGTCTAACCTCCTCTTAATAGTGCGTTTGTTAAACCTAGCACAAGAGCGGCATCCAACAACGTCGTGCTCAGGCCCTAAACAAGGTATACACAAGGTATGGTAATCCCTATGAGGTATCTGTTTCCCACAAGAAATACAGTTATTCACTTTTTCTGACATCCGGTTAAATACTGAGGCAAGAAAACCAAAATGTTCCCCAACGGGGTACTTAGCCAACTCTGATTCGGTCTGAAACTCCGGTTTCGGAAATATTTCAGAACGCCAACCTGCACTCGCAAAACTGCTTCTGCATCGGACCATGCGGCAAAAAAGACTGAGGATATGACGTCGGTCATGCGCATTAGTACCCTGACGTACTGACGTCAGTCTAATGCGCCCTGACCGACGTCAGCCATATACTCTGGTATTCGGGCCGACTGGACAGCGGACTACCCAATAGTAAGGACTGCAGCAATGTGGAACGAAGAACATCTGGCAATTTAAAGCTCTTACTGCTAAGGTTGCAGAAGTGTATACTTTCTTCCCCCATCTATCCAAAGCTCTGGAATCTCTGTCAAAGGGTACTGGATTTTTTGCAATGGAAGCCTTAACCCCTTTTGGACCCTGGGAAATAGTTTCTGGATCAGCAGAAGGGTTTTTATAAAGAAACTTGGGAGAGTCAGGGACTCTGTAATACCTATCTGGCTTAGCTGGTGCAGGGAGCAAAGAATCAGGAGATAAGCTGGATTCAGAGAACACATCATCCACAATATCTAGCACAGGCAGAGTAGCCAGGGGCCTGTGCTGAGGCAATGAAAGGAAATCCCTAAGCCTTTTCTTGGATTCTGAGTAATCCTGACTTTCCCAATGGAAATGCTCCCTCGTGGTATGTAAAGTTTCCCCAAAAGAATAATCCTCAGGAGGGGAGGCTGAAGGGATAGATTCTTCAGCATCAGAGTCCTCATAGGGGGGTAGAGAGTATCCCTGGTCTGAAGAGGAATCAGAGGAAATGGAAACCTGATCAGAGGAATCATAGTCCGTATCCTGCCTAGGCCTTTTCTCAGGAGGGGGATGGGAACCCCCTGATTTGAGTAATGAGGTCTTCGGCCATTTTAAGCATCTGTTTCTTAGGCATGGAGGACTGTCCAGGAGAATGCTGAACTTGTTTCTTTGTCTTTAATGGTAAGTTGTGAAGGTCTGAAAACACCCTCAGTAGCAGATGCCTGCTCAGTGGCTCCGGACCCATCTGAGGGATTAGTTTCCGTAGGCCCAAAACCTTGAGTTTCCAGAGGCCTAGCTGTCTCCACGTGGGAGTCGGAGGCGGCCTGTGGCTCTAAGGTAGCGGGTGTCAGGGGCTGCGAAAGCGCCTCACTGAGAACCGGCAAACCGGCGACTGGCCTGGAAGAGGTTTCATCATCTGTTTTGGACCTCGGATGCCTGTCTTTATCCTTGTCCTTGTGTTTTTTCGGTATTGCGGTCGTCGGTTGATCCGATGGCATAGTATAATTGAACCTTCAGCCAAAGTAGTGCAAAGCAAAATCAAAACGTCTTTTTATAGTGTTTGTTAAACCTAGCACAAAACTGACTAGTGATGTCCTGATCAGGGCCTAGGCATGGAATACAGTAAGAGTGGAAGTCCTTATGAGGTATTTTCTTCCCACAAGAAATACAATTATTAACTTTTTCTGACATCGGTCTGAGGCAAGAAAAAAGTTTCCCCAATGGGGTACTTCGCTTTATTGAAGACTTCGGATCTGAAATTCGACTTCGAAAATCCCAGGAGTCGGCAGACTGGCACTGCTTCTGCTTCGGGCACCGCGCGGCAAGAAAGACTGAAGAAAATGGCGTAGGATGCATCTTATATACCCCTGGCGCACTGACATCAGGGAAGAAGCAACAGCAACCGACACCGGACCAAGACTTTGGAACTCTGTCCGACTGCGGGACAGCCTGACGGCAGGATAACCCAAGTGTAATGACTGCAGCAGTGTAACACGATGAACATCTACCCCTCTGTTAACTGGGAAAATGACTCATGTACCAACCACTTGCTCAACGTTTTCTGGAATTCATTAATTCCAATGCCCTGGACCAACTCATTCTTACCCCCACGAGGGGCAGAAACATCCTTGACCTAGTCATTACTAACATGGGCGACCATTGCTCTACACCAGTAATCAACTCCTCCCTGGTCAGATCTGACCACAACCTAATCACCATGGATACCAGACATCCCAACCTCACCCCCCCCCCCTTTAAACCACCGTAAAAAACTTCTCTAAAGCCAGTTTTGGGCTTCCAAAAACAGAGGTGGTTAACTTCACGACAAGCATGCAAATGAAAAATACGTGTATGACTGATGAATGATACACCAATGCACTGTATGACCACATACACAAGTGCATGGAACAGAAAACCAAACAGAACCAAGACACTCTCCTCAAAAAAAGGAAGCTAATCTGGTGGTCCCCCACCATAAACAAACTCTACAACTGAAGGAAAAAAACTGTTGCAGAAAAGGGTGAATTCCCAAGCCTGGAAAAACTCCCTTGTTAGCCTCAGCTAAAAACTGAGATCCCTCATCAAATCCTCTAAAGCTAGCTATGAAAACAAAACTGCTGCAGATTCTAAAGACAACCACAAGGCATTCTACAGTTATGTCAAGAATCTACATGGCTGCTCTGAGTTACAGCACAATGGCAATACATATACAGAACCAACTGAGATTGCCAACATATTGGCCGACAGGTTCAATGCGAACTTTACCCCCCTTTCACCCCCCTAAAGGGCCTATCACAACATCTGAGGAATGCCAAGTCCTTTTTATCACAGCTACACAGGTAAAAACCGCACTGTCCAAAGCCAAGAATACAGAATCCATGGGACCTGATAATATTCCTGGCTGTGTTCTACATGAATTACAAATTGAACTGGCACCACACCCGAGTACCCTGTTCAATCACAGCCTCATTTCAGGCTTTGTTCCTACCAAAAAACACACTGCTATGGTCATCCCACTCCACAAAGGGGGAGCAACTACAGACCCTGGGAACTACCGCCCCATTAGTCTGACGAGTCTGATATGCAGGGCTATGGAGTGCATCATCATGGACCTTATAAATAAGGATATAGGGAATCTCCAAACTCTGGACCCCATGCAGTGTGGGTTTGTGAAAGGTAGATCATGCCTGCTCAACCTGACAGACTATTTCGAGTCTGTCACCAGAGCTGTGTAGAAGGGCAAGGTAGTTCACACAGCCTACCTAGATGTTGCCAAGGCCTTCAACACCATCCCTCACTCAGGAATCATAGATAGACTCACTAAATTAGGCAAAAATCCCTATGTCATAAGATGGGTTACCAACAGGCTCACTGACAGAACCCACACTGTGAAGGTAGCGGACTCCAAATCTGACTACCGGCCAGTTACAAGCAGTGTCCCACATGAATTGGTCCTGGGTTCTCTCCTGTTTGGCATCTACTTATCTGAAGTTTAAGCCAACACAAAGGGACTCTCTGGCTGACCAAGTTCGCAGACGATTGCAAACTGGGAGCCGTTATTGATTCTCCAACTGATATACACATTCTACAAAAAGGCCTCACTGACACCAAAAACTGGTGCCAGAACCATGGCCTTAAGCTCAATGCCAAAAACTGCATTGTCATTCCCTTTGGGAAAAATTCAGTGCCCATGAACTAGCACATAGGAGGTAGTCCACTAAACACCGAAGGTGTGATAAGAGAGCTGGGGACACAGGTTGACAGCAACCTCTCCTTTGATAACCACCCTGCCACTGTAGTCAGAAAGTCATTCTATGTGGCACATGTCATTACAAATGGTTTCTCATCCAGGAAGAAAGACGTCATAATCCCTCTCTACTCGTCCCTCATTAGACCTATTATAGAATACAACGCCCCATTTGGTATGTACCTCACTAGACACCAATAACTGGAAAGGCCACAAAAATACCTCACTGAGAGGATCTTAGGCCTTAGACACATGCCTTATATGAACAAACTAAAAAAAACTCCAGCTATACTCTGTCTCTTATCGCCTATTTATAGGCGATCTCTGCTTGACTTACAAAGCCATGTCTGACCCAGAGATGCTAGATATGTTACACCTAAAGAAATCCCAATCCCTCTGTACCACATGCTCCAGGGACCTAAACCTTATTACCACAATAAACAGAACATGCTGGAGGGACAGGTTCCTAACCCAGGGACTTCCCATACTCTGGAACAAGCTTCCCATTCACGGCAAGCAGAACACTTCACTGGCCCTCTAAGGGAAATCTTGATGAGTGGATGGGCAACAGGAAGTTCACCCCAGGGATCACTTCAGTGGCCTTTGCTTGACAGGGGCACTGGGAACTAACTTTGGGCAGCATGATGCCAGGGCATCTTCTTTGGCTAGGCTTACATAGGCTCCAGGGCCGTTAGCCTAGTACACACCTATGAACCTATAAGTTACTGCATAAAGAGGCAGTATTTATATTAAAATATGATACTTTGGCCCCTAAATGGTTACATATAGATTTTAATTGGAAGTATTTGATTAATTGATTTTAATTTACTGTGTTAATTGTTTTATTAAGTGTGTTTAATGGGTGTGTTTTACTTTGTATGTACTCTTGGTAGGCATTTGCTAAGGAGCTAGAGATGAATAAACTTTTTTGCTGTAGCTGTTTTTGTGGTTTCTGCACCTTGAGAGTAATTGCCTGCCACACATACCCCTTTACTTGTATCTGTTCAACCTACCTGCCAAAGGTTCAAGATAAACAGTAAACAGAAGATGGAAAGGATTTCTCCCCAGTCTACTGCCTCTGCTTAACTGAAAAGTTTTGGAGAGCCTACTTCATATCTGTACTCTTCCTAAGACATAGTACAATGATTTTATTGAATGAACCAAAGCACGCAAGTACTTCAAATGTTGCCAACAAACCTTAGCAATTTTTTTCACCATCCACACTTGCAATCAAAAATGTTTGGCTGGTTTTCTTGCATCTGCTAACTTCAAAGCTGTTCTCACAAAGCTACCAGAAGAGGCTCTACCAGGAATAAAAACAGTGTATTCCAGATCGATCAATGGAAAGAATATACGTGCTATTTTTTGGCAATCAGTGCAGTAAATAACTTGAAGTCATGAATAAGTACTGATAATGATCTGTATGACCCAAGTTGTAAAGTATCCCTGCCAAGTTTGTAAATATCAGTGTGATACTTTGCTTCCACACATGCAGGGTATCTCCAGTTAGCAACACATAATTATCTTACTTAGTTGGGCCGTTAAGAAAATAAATACAAATATGCCAAATGGTAAACCATTTGCCATGGAAGTTTTTACCCTTCTTTTGATTCCTTAACATTGTTTCCACCTCACACACTGCCATTTGTTTACATCAAGCAATTCCCTTGATGCGGGTCCAACCTTTTTTTAATGGGAGCTTCTATAGAAAGTCCTTTATTTCATTTGTCTTTGCTTCCCAATCTGCCTCTCCTTCATATAACTGTTCATGAAAATGAACAAACCTACCATTAGGGTTGCCACCTTTGGAAGAGGCAAAAACCCAAGAAAACCCATCTTTTTATTCCACCCATTGCCCCACCCATTTCAATATGCTAAATGCAACAGATTAGCAAATATATAAACATAAAACCACGCAAAAACAACAAGCAACCAGATAAATTCTGACATCGTGGATTTTCATATAAACATGTTGCAAAATTACTGTCTTGGCAAGTGGTATCTGTTGAAAGTGGTACACTAGATAAGCACAGGGTCTAAAAAATCATACTTGGGAAATAATGACAGAAAGAAGGATGAATATTTATATAGAGTTTCCTGCAATGTGCACTTTACAGTTTTCTTGAGTCCACATTTTATTCTTGCCTACAAAATTATTCATGTTAAAGGCAAAGAAGCACGTATAATTTTACCACAAAGAATATAAAATTTAACTGGAGGACAGATCTTTTATTTCACATTTATAAAAAGGATGCTTAGACGTTTTGTGTACTTCTGAGATGCAGCATAAAGAACATTTTTGACTAATGTAACTGTTTCTGCTAATGGTCACATTTCACATCAACCAGGATACCAGGTGAAGTAAACAAACTAATATTCTGGCAAAATAATTTAAATGCAAATAAATAATCCAAGTGAAACACTAAGCATCTTAGGAAATACACTTCTGAAAAATGTTAGCTCTCAGAATGTTTCAAAATACCCAACACATACTCATCAAAGCTGTATATGGTGCCCTATGAGCTCTACGACCAGTGCGTACCTCACCAACAGAAAAATAAAACTGTGTTCCAGACTTCTGCCCAGTAAACTATCGCCTCCTGGGCTATAACCCACTTTAACATTCAAGCAGTTTGTTTAGTAATCTCTGGTGGGATATGTAGAATTGCAGTCATGCATAAGACCCCCTCTAGCTTTCCTCTTACTAACACAAATCTAGATTCAATAACTTTTTGAACTTTCAGCAATTCAAAAGCCATAATTCTTTGCAATATTTCAGCAACTGCCATCATCCTTTTGATGCATGTAATGGACACCTAAATAATTTATACCACAGGTTCATAGATTCATACTGCCCTTGTGGGCTACTTTAAGACTAACTGATTACCTCAAATACGAATTAAACCCTGCATCTTGTGTCCATAGCATACTTCTCAACCTCTTGGCACAAAAAAACTGGACAAACCTTCACAGAATGGGAGGACAAAGGCCCTAAAATAGGGACAGATTTTAAATATTGCTCTTATGCACTTAGAAAGTGGCTACAATAACAGAATTTGTCTTAGCATGTGTTTTCTGGGAGGATATGAAGTCTGAAACACAAATGTATATCATTATTTAGTGACTTCAATCCTCAGATCATCCCAGTGATTTGTCAGAAAATCACAAATTTTATGAGGAACAGACCAAAAATGTGAGCCAAAAATCTGGACATTCTGCAAAAATCGGTACAGTTGAGAGGTTATGTCCACAAGGTAAACACCGTAACCATTGTGCTAACCTCCCCACCCTACCAAATGTGTCTAGCTTCAAATAGTCAACATTATTCAAATACTTCTCACAGTAATACAAACACAGTCCTAATTTTCTCAATACAAACAAAAATATTGGATCTTTTTACAGTATTTAACAAACCTTAAACATTACATGCTAAGACTGCACACATTACTTACTATACAGCAAATCACCATTACAGTACCTTCCTCACTGACTTCAAGCATTAATTTTTGGTTATACAACCTACATATATATGCTGCATTCAAAAGGAAGCATAACGTTATATTAACTTCGGCTGCATCATTTGTCAGCTTTGCAAAGGGCATTTCTTCAGTCCAAAACTTCTTATAAACTCGTACATAAAGAATAGTTGTGCAAGAACTTACCATAACCTTAGATGTCCCTTTCTTCCATGTTGCAGTATTCACAACTGTAGGAAGGTTGCTGCCTGCAGCACCAGACATCCGGCCAGTATAGCAAAGTCTTAGGAGTAGGGGTACGTGCTGCGTTGCCGGTCAGAGCCATAAACCGACGTCAGCTATAAATATGACATTTGCACGTAACCCCTTCAGAAATGACTGCTGCATACAGTAGTACCCCTGGGGAGTAAGGAAAGGAACCTTTTCAGACCCACATATGCCATCAGGCCAAAGGAACCCAACACATGAATGTGCCTGTTACAGTGTCCTGTTTGGATGGAGAGAAAGTAGGGAAAGTCACTCCAGATGGACAAAACAGAGCCAGAGGGAGTTGGAGGGGGATCTGAATACTGCAACATGGAAGAGGAGGACATCTAAGGTTATGGTAAGTTCTTACACACCTATTCTATGTCCTTCTATTCTCATGTTGCAGTATTCATAACTGTAGGAAGAGTACCCAAGCTTTAGGTATGATCCTGGGAGAAAGGCAGAGGGGCCTAGTCTATGAGACCCTGCAAAATTGACCTAACAAACCCAGTTCCGACTCCGGAGACCAAGTCTAACTTGTAGTGCTTGGTAAAGGTATGGACTGAGGACCAGGTGGCCGCTTCCAGTATGGAAGCATAGTCCAGCCCCCTGGAAAAAGTCTGCTGAAGAGGCAGCTGCTGTAGTAGAACGTGCTCTCACATTGGTAGTCAAAACCTTTCCATGAAAGGAATAACAGGTAGAGACAGCTTTAGAAATCTATGAAGATACAGCCTGTTTAGAGACTGCCTTCCCCAAGGCCCTTGGGTGAAAGGAGACAAACAGCTGGTCAGACTTTCTAATGGAGTTGGTCTTGTCCAAGTAATACCTAAGCTGCCTATGAACATCCAAGGAATTAAGGTTCTTTCAGATGGATTTTGAGGTTGAGGGAAAAAACAAGGAGGTTAATGGCTTGATTTAAGGACAGTTCATTAACCACTTTAGGCATGAAGGAGGAGTTAGTCCTGAGGGAGACCCTGTCCTTATGAAAGATGAGGTAAGGGGGGTAAGCCATCAAGGACTGGATTTCAGAGGCCCTCCTGGCGGATGTGAGGGGATACCAGTAGTACTGTTTTCCAAGTGCCAGGGTATTGGAATCCATGCCTAGGTGGTGACGGTAAGTGAAGCAATCTTGGTGAAGTATCAAGAGTTCATCTAGGTATGGATAGATTTGAAATCCCTGCACTCTGCAGTGGGAGATAACTGCAGCTAGGCACTTTGTGAATACTTGGAGGCTGTAGAAAGCCCAAATGGTAATGCAGAAAATTGAAAATGTAAGGAACCCATGAAAAAGCGTAGGAACTTCCTGTAACTGGAGTGAATAGGAATATGAAGGTAAGCATTCTTCAGATCCAGGAATATCATGAAGGCTTGGTGGGGGTGAGAGGTAAGAGGTGGTGCAAGGATTTTAAGGTAGGCACCTTGAAGAATAGATTGAGTACGGACAAATCCAGAATTGGGCTCCAAAGGCCATCCTTACTTGGGACCAAAAGCATCTTGGAGTAAAACCCCTTGTTTAGTCTGTTCTGGAGGTACTCTTTTTATGGTGCCCTGGACTTGACACTGATCTAGAATTGGGGGGAAGAGATGAAGCTAACTTGTAGGAAGTTTGGGTATCCCCTGAAAGGGAGAAGTGTCCAACAAGTCATAAAGTATCCTTTCTGGATGATAGAAAGGACCCAAGCCTCGGAGGTAATTTTCCACCAGGAGGGTAGGGAAAGGGTGAGGTGGAATTGGGTAATGGGTTTGAGTCACAGTGAAGGGGCTCTGTCCTAGTCAGGCTGCCTCCGAAAGGGAGCTGGAGTGGAGGCAGAAGTTTGTTTAGGAGTGGAGTGTCTCCTAGGCTGCATCCGTCCCTTAGCCTGTGGGGGACTGGAATGAGATTGCCTCCTAACAAAGGTGGTCCTTTGAGGGTAAGTTCCTATGATACCTAGGAATGGGAGAGACTAACATATACTTTACATTTTGTAGCTCCTTGCTATTTCCTGTAGGGATTTAAGGAGCTCTGCAGAGGCTGCACCGAAAAGGGCCTTATCAAGAGGTGCATTTAACAATTTGGTCTGGACATCCATAGGAGGGGGCTGTAACCTCACCCAAGAATAACTTCTCAGGACAGAACATGAGGGCGCAGATTTGGAGGATGCCTGTACCGCATCATAACTGCACTTTATGGAGTGTCTGGTTACCTGAGCGGCTGCAGAGAGTAGGGCAGAGAGTTGTGACTTAGCAGGGGATGTCTGGCACATCTGGAATCAGTACAGAGGATTTAGATAGGGTATCTAAAACAAACCTAGCCATGTGAGTTTGATAGTTTAGGACTCTAATGGCTAGGGTTCATAGGCAGGTACTAGGCTATCGGCCCAAGGGCCTAAATAAGCCTAGCCAACAAGATTCCCTGGCTTACGCCACCCAAGAAAGTTATTTTCCTATGCCCGTGTCAAGCATTTCCCATCCACTCATCAAGATTTTTCTTGAAGAGTGCTAATGAAGAACTTTGCTTGACATAGATGGGTAACACGTTCCAGAGTATAGGAAGTCTCTGGGACAGGAATCTATCTCTCCAGCATGTCCTGTTTATTGTGGTGACAAGGTATAGGTCCCTAGAGTGTGTAGCTTGGAGGGATTGGGATTTCTTTAGGTGTAGCATGTCCAACAGCTCTGGGTTTAACATAGCTTTATATGTTAGGCAGAGATGATCATGGAGTAGGCATGTAAAGTTGGAGTTTTTGAGACGGTCAGTGTAGGGCATCTGTTTGAGTCCAGTAATCCTCTTTGTGAGGTACTTCTGTGACCTTTCCAGCTGCTGCAGATGTCTTGTGAGGTACAGTCCAAAAGGGGCATTGTACTCTATAATGGGTCTAATGAGTGTTGAGTAGAGGGGAACAATGACCTCTCTTTGCCTGGATGAGAACCACATAGAAGGATTTCCTGAGTACTGTGGTGATGTGATTATCAAAGGAAAGACTACTGTCCATCTGGGTCCCAAGGTCTCATCACACATTCAACATTTATGTGGCAGTTCATGGGTACAGAGTTTTTGCCAAAGGGGATTACAATGCACTTTTTGGCATTGAGCTTGAGGCCATGTCTCTGACACCAGGCATCTGTCTCAGTGAGGCCCTTCTGTAGGATGTCCACATCATTTGGGGACTCGAGTATGGCTCTTAGTTTGCAGTCATTACGAATTTCGTTAGTCAGAGGCTTTCTGTGTTAGCCTGTACTTCAGAGAAGTAGATACCAAACAGGAGAGGTCCCAGGACTGAACCCTGTGGTACTCCACTTGTCACTGGTTTGAAGTCAGATTTGGAGTCTGCAACTTTTACAGTGTGGGTTATGTCAGTGAGCCAGTTGGTAACCCATCTTGTGATGTACGGATTTATACCTAGTTTAATGAGTTTAGCTATAATTCCAGAATGGGAGCGGCTGCAGTGGTGCAACGGTTAATGTTGCTGCCTCACAGCAAGAGGTTCTCCAGTTCCATCCTCGGCTGGCATGCCTTCTGTGCAGAGTCTGCATGTCCTCCCTGTGGATGCATGGGTTTCCTCCCACATCCCAAAGACACGCTGTAGGTGGATTGGATAATCTAAACTGGTCATAGGGGGGTGTGTGTATGCATGCCTTTCGTGGAAGGTTAGGCGCCGGGCTGGCAACTCGACACCGTAAATTTTCACTGACAATCATGAGCGGACAGGTGATCCGCTGTGGTGACCCCTAACCAGGAAAAGCTGAAAGATGAAGAAGAAGCTATAATTCCTGAATGGGGGATGGTGTTGAAAGCCTTGGTGAGGTCAAGATAGGCTGTGTGAACCACCTTACCCTCATCTACAGCTTTGGTGACTGCTTCAAAGAAGTCTATCAGGTTTAGAAGGCATGATCTGTTTTTCACAGACCCGAACTGGGAGGGGTCCAGAGTTTGGAGGTTACCAATGTCTTTGTTTATGAGTTCCATGACGATACATTCCATGGCCTTGCAGACCAGGCTCGTCAGGCTAATAGGGTGATAGTTCCCAGGATCAGTGGTGGATCCCCCTTTGTGGAGTGGGATAACTGTTGCTGTGTGCCATTCAGTGGGCACAAAGCCTGACGTAAGACTATGATCGAACATGGTGCTTAGGTGGGGAGCCAGTTCATTCTGAAGTTCGTCTAAAATGCAGCCTGGGATGTTGTGCGGTCCCATGGATGCTGTGTTTCTGGTTTCAGAGAGTACAGCTTTTACCTGCATAGATGTGATTACAGGGACTCTGCATTCTTCCTTTATAGATATGGGCCCTTTAGGGTATGAGAGGGGGTAAAGTTAGTGCTGAACCTATCTGCCAGAATGTTGGCAATATCAGTTGGTTCTGTAATTTTCGTGCTGTTGTGCTGTAACTCAGAGTAGATCTGGGTGTTGCCATTGAGATTCTTGACATAGCTATAGAATGCTTTGTGGCTGCCCTTAAAATCGGTACCGATTTTGTTTTCGTAGCTAGCTTTGGAGGGTCTTATAAGGGATCTCAGCTTCTTACCGAGTACCTTCTTCCTTAGTCTATCCATAAATTTGCTGTCCTTGTCAGTGGAAAATAGAGAGGTAGATGGCAGCTGTCTGGATGATTTATCTGCTGACACTGCAATGACAGCAGAGTCTGCAGGGGGTTTCTTAAATACGAATTGTGCATCCTGAGGGACTTTATAAAATCTATCTGGACGTTTAGCCTCTGGGGGCTGAGAGTCAGGGGTCTACGATGCAGCCAGAAAGGCATCATGAAAATCTGGAAACAGGGGAGGGACTGCAGATGGAGAGGACTGGTCCATCTGTAATAATTCAAAGTATCTATTTTTTGTTTTACTGACATCTGCCATTTAAGATGTTCTCTCATCAGAAAAATGGTGTCCCCAAAGGAGAAGTCCTCTCCTGGAGATTCAGGACTAATAGAGTCCTCCTCCACAGGGTTAATGAAGTCCTTGGGGGATTCAATCTGAGAGAAATGGGTAAGTGATTTATCAGAGGAAGAGAGTTCCTCTTCTGAATCCTCTAAGACCTGCACATGTGTGGGGTTTGGTACAGGTACCTGAGACTGGAAGACCTGGGAATGCCCTGAAAAGATTTTGGAAAAAACTTTCCATCCAGGAGCTGGTTCAGCTTCTCTGTGTTACATGTGTTTTAATTTCTGTTTCCTCTTCAGAAGAGTAGAAGGATGTGTTGACTTACAGGCCGAAGCCTGTAAGGATGAAATGGGTAGAGGAGTAGGCCTGGCCGACGTCCCGAGCTGTGGTTACCCTTCGCCATCAAGGACTGATAGATGATCAACCTCAGCGGACGTACTCTGCGTTTCTGTGAAAACAGCTTCCACCATGGTTCCCGGTTTTAGCAGTGAAATGGACGTCCAATGAGACCCTGGGCTAACATCTGGCTTGAGAGTTTCATTGGACTCCTGAGGTGCAGCATGGGTATCGGGTCTAACTTTCTTGGTCTTCTTCCGAGGTAGGTCGTCGGAGGTACCTACCTCACCTTCCATGCCTAACGCTAGACGCCAGAGCCTCTGATTTTCTAAATAAAGCTTTAAGGCAGCCGGGCAGCTGCAAAGTGTTTTAGGTACAAAGGATTTGCAAATATCGCAAGACGTATGGTCATGGCCTTCACCTAAACAAAATAAGCACTTATCATGTGTGTCCTTCTGTAGAATTTGTCTTCCACAAGCACACTTTTTCCTAGCTGGCATGTACGTTTAAAAAGCAATAATATGGAAACAAAAAACCCATTGGGGTACTTATCTGTACTGGACGGCCAAAACAATGAACAAACTGATTCCCAGAGCTAGTAATTGGAGGTCCGTAGATCACTGTGGCAGAAAAGTTCTGAAGGGCTATGTGCAGACGTTACTTTTACAGCTGATGTCAATTTATGGCTCTGACCAGCAATGCAGCACATACCCCTGCTCCTAAGACTTTGCTAGAGTATTGTCTCTACCCTCTTACTTGATCTTTCAAAGGCCTTTGACACTATCTCTCACAAGCTCCTTCTAACCAAACTCTCTCAACTCAACTTATCTCCTTCCTCACTGTCCTGGTTCTCTAGCTACTTATCAAATAGATATCAAGCAGTAAAATGGAAAAAGGCCACATCCTCTTTTCTAATCACCCCAAATGGAGTTCCCCAGGGCTCCATACTGGGTCCTCTGCTATTTAATATATTCATTAACGACTTCCACAACTCTATTCCATTCTCCAGCGTTATCCAATACGCAGATGATTCAACTATCATCTGCACTGCTACATCCTTCCCAGTACTACAAAAGCTTACACAAGATGCCTTCTCTACCACTGAACTCTGGATGAAAGATAACCACCTTGCTCTTAATGCCTCTAAAACCAAACTAATGGTATTTACCCCCTCTAAACACATCTCTATCAATACTAATTCTCTATTAATTAACAGCCACAACAACACATCCCTGGAATTGGTGTCCAATGCTAAATTACTTGGTGTTCAAATAGACAGTCACCTCAAATTCAACTCAACATAAAAAAAAAACACATCAAAAACTAGGCATGCTATACTGACACAATTGCTACCTTACACCCTCCACTAAAATCACTCTCTCTACCTCATTCCTCATCCCCTCTCTTCTCTGCGGAGCCCCACTCCTAACCAACATCCAAATCTTCCCTTAAAACAAAACTTTCCACCTGTTACAAAAAAATTGCTAAATTCGCTACCTGCCATAAATCTTCTACCCACCACTCCATAAATTAAAATGGCTTGAACTTCCTAACCAACTTATCTATTCTCAACTTACTCTTGCTCATAAGCTCATTTTCAAACCTGACCTCTGTCCATCTCTTTCTTCTGCATTTAAATTTCCCGTTCCCAGCAGGGTACTTAGATCTAACAACCAAAATCAAATCGAATTGTATAAGGCAAATCATCCCCCTGGTAAAAATCTCCTAAACTTTAGCTTTGCACGACTCTGGAACTCCCTACCTCCTGCCATTCGCACCACTTTCAACCACCTTACATTCAAAAAATCTCTTCACTCTCATCTACTTTCCCAGTGGGAATGTTCATGCTCACATCCTTCATGATCCATACTGACTTGACACTTTCCTCCTAAAAAAAAAAAAAAAAAAAAAATTTTTGTACACTACATTGTCTGCTCTGTTGCAATTGTTTCTTACTTTCTAAATTGAAATGCTTACCTTCTCTAGCCTGTATCATCTAAAATGTTTACCACCAGTTGTTCTTCCTAAAAGTGTTTGCTCTAACTGTAACGTGAACAGCACTCTGTCTACCACATATTGTATGCTCTATTTGTAAAATTCTTGTAATTACTGTAATATGGATGTAAATCTTACTGTAACCTTATCTGGAGCTTTTCTCCCCAGGACTCCATTGAAAATGGGTTCATTTGGCCCAATGGACTATCCTGGTAAACCAACTGCAAATAAATAAATAAATAAATAATAAAATAAATATACTGGCCGGATGTCTAGTGCTGCAGGCAGCAAGCTCCCTATGGTTATGAATACTGCAACACGAGAATTGAAGGACATTATAAATTAGAAAAACAATAATCAACAATAATTTGTAAAAAAGAAAAAAAAATACAAACATTGTAGCATAATATTCTAAATGTTTTTCTAGTAGGATATGATCTGTCTCCAACAGAACTGAGATTTTGGATGAACATATACAACAGTCTTAGATATAGCCAGGAGAAGCCTGTTATAGTTTGCCATTGAATCATTCATCCATTTCAGCACCTCTTCCCTCACTCCTTTGTATTACTGTAATCTCAAAGTATCTCATTCCTTGAATTAAGTGCTGCAGCCCACATAATAAATAGTTTCAGTATGGCCACACTTATTTTAGCCTACAACACAAAATAACCTAAAATTTCAGACCCATTATTCTTATTTGTATAGCTGCTCAGAGCCACTGCATTTCACATTCACTTTACACACACACACAGCTACAAAGAAAGATGCTATTCCTTGTTAAAAATATTGTTTTACTTTGGCAAAAGCTACTGAGATGATGTAAGGTAGTGCCACGAAGAGTAAGGCAGTGCATGCGTAACATATGCCAGCATAATTAGCTGGAGTTTTATAAAGAATTATATGTCATTTGAATATCAAACTGATTTGTACAGATGTTTGTGTTAAAATGTAGTTGTAAAGTTGTGTTACAAATGTTATCAACAGCAGTGTCCTGCTGGACAGAAAATAAATAAACACGTATGTCAGACTGTACTGTTGCAATTGATTAATGTATATTCTGTAACACAGGATGCCGGAAGGGGTTAAGCTTATTCCGGCCAACCTTAAGGAAAATAGCCTGAAATTAAATTACTTGGTTTAGGCCATAAAGATTTTATCGCACATGCCTGAATGCAGCCAGAGATACAATGTCTGCAAAAAGCCTGGGCTGAGATCCTGCTCTGTTGTCCTTAGTGGTGAACTAACTGCTACCCTGGGGTGGCAGAGAATGGCTTGATAGCTTCTGCAAGAAGGGTGGAAATGTTGGAATTGTTTTACAGTTTCCAGAAGCTGTCTTTTGGTGTTCTGGTGACAGATCTACCTTATAGTCTGGGTGGAGGTGGCAGAGCGGGTAAACTGTACCAGCCTTTTCAGTGTGTGTGTGTGTGTGTGTGTGTGTGTGTGTGAGTGTGTGTGTTTACAGACAGGGTGGTGGAGGACTTGGCTTAGAACACCTGGCTAAGGACTCAGCTCTATAGTGGTAAATGGGGAGACTTATTTGGGGCCTGGAGAGAAAGTGCATCCTCAGAACGGGTCTATATTATATATTCAAACTTTCAAAACTTCGAATACCATATGTTCGACAACATATGATCGAAGTTCAAATGTTCGAATATATAATAAAACAAACAAAACAAAACTTACCTTAACGGTGCAGGCAGGGGGGTAAGCCCCCCCTGCACCCACCACATCCCCTACTTAAATATACCAACTCCGAGATTGCACTTCAGTGCAGAAAAGGGAAATTCTCCCATTCTGCACTGAACGGCGTCGTTACGTTTAACATTCAAACTCTTGAAATGTCGATCATATGGTGTAAACCATATGACATTTGACTTTTCCAGCATTCGGAATGCTAATAGGAACTCCCTCAGAACTGGAGTGTGCATTCCCCGTGTGCTCTTAAGGGGAAATTGTACTTGGTGCAGAGGACTGCATCTGAAAACAGTGTGTGTGTTTATCTTTCTCACAGTGAATGTTCCCCACCTGTGTCAGTGGTGAGGACTGAGGCTCCTCGATCACTGGCCCAGAGGAGGGACGCCACATCTACATCTTTTATTAGTCTGCTCCTACAATGTTTCTTTAAATTTTTTCTCGGTTCAGTGCACTAAGAAACTCCCCTGCTTACCCGGATAGGCAAGTGTAGAAAACTTCGTTATTACAAGATATTCTCCTTTGTTATCAGTAGTGTAGTGTAGACACAAAGACTATATTAGAACAGAGACTTCAAGATGCATTCTTATACACCCAAAGTTTATATCTGGTATGCTGCTCAAAAATCATACATGCTGCTTTGTACAAAGAAAAAAATTTACTAATTATACGAGGTTACTAGGCTAATGGCCCTAGAAACCTTTTAAAACCTAATCATTTACGCTTCAATTTTCCCAATTATCAATGCCCACAGGCTAGAACAGCTTTGGTATATGCCCATGCCTTAGGATATCTACAAGGTGACCCTGTCCATAAAGGCCACAGGCAACAAAAGCCGGGGTGAATTCACAATTTCCCATCCACTGGTCCAAAGTGCTTTTGAACAGTCTTAGGGAAGAGCTTTGCTTCACATGTGGCCTGGATAAATGGATGGGAAACAGAAAATACACCCCTGGGATCCCACCTGTGTCCCTGCTGGGCAGGAGAAACAGGTGCTGACTTTGTAGAAACATGGATGAAATTCTTGGCTAGGCTTATAAGGGCCTCCAGGCCAATAACCTAGCATCATCCCATGAACCTATGAAGACACAGTCTGTTCCAGAGAAGGGGTAATCTCTGAAGCACATACCTATCCCTCCAACATGTTTTGTTTATGTCACAGACAAAGTTTAGATCCTTAGATTGGGCAATTCTAGCGCTGTTTGTTTTGCAAATACAAAGAAACATCCATCATAGCTGGATCAGAGAATGCTTTGCAGGTTAGGCATAGACTGCCTCTCAGTAGTCTGTAGAAGACAAGAGTATAGTGACAACACTTTACTGGTTTAATAAGGGCTGAATATATTGGGACTAGGATCTCCTTAGAACTGGATGCCATGCCCTTACTTATAAAGCTGTGCCACATAGAAGGATTTTCTCACTAACACGGGTAACATGGTGATCAAAGTTCAGGTTACTGTCAACCTGAGTTCCCAAGTCCTTTGTTACTGGGTCTAAAATTAGGGTAGTGTTATCAATATTGTAATTTGCAGGTGTGGTCATCTTCTCAAGCGGTATAATTATGTATATATTTTATTAGTTTTATGCCAAGGTTCAGGTCCTCCTGGAGGATATCTTACACCCAGCTTGCAGCCCTCAGCAAATCTGGTCAGCCAAAGGCCCTCTACATTTGCCTTGATTTCAGAGAAGCATATTCTAAACAGGAGAGGTCTCAGTATTAAGCTCTGTGGGACACCACTAGGAACAGGCCTCTAGGTGGAAGTGGATTCCCTCAGTCTAACTTCATGTGTCCTATCTGTAAGCCATTTGGTTATCCATCAGGTAACGTACGGATTTATGCTTAAATGTGTGAGTTAGTCTATAATACCAGAGTGGGGTATTGTGTCAAATGCCTTGGCTGGGTCAAGGTAGGTGTACCATTCGACCCTTGTGCATGGCTTTAGCGGCCTTCTTGAAGAAGTCCACCAAGTTTAGTAGTTATGACCTGCCCTTAACAACACTGAAATGGGATAGGAAATAGTCAGACTCTGGACCTAGGTCTTTGTTTATCAGGTACATGATAATTCTTTGCACAGCCTTGCATACAAGACTCGTCAAACTTATGGGTCTGTAGTTTCCTAAGTCTGTTGATGGTATACCTTAGTGTAGAAATAGGACTGTTGCAGTGCTCCATTTGCAAGGGACTAACCCTGTCTGGAGGCTGTGGTTAAATATTTTGCTTCATGTTTCAAGCTATTTAGGAGGCATCTTGGAATATTATCAGGAACCATGGGTGTAGTGTTTTTAGCGCTAGACAGTGCAGTCAGGACCTGTTTAGTGATAGTTGGTAGAGGGCATTTCATGGGGGTGGAATGGGGTGAAACTGTACCTAAATTTATTGACCAGCAAATTTGCTATATCCCTGGTTCTGTATAGGAAGTTCTATTTACTATTAGTTCAACACGTTGTTTGCTGCTCCCTTTAAGGTTGTGTATATAACTGAAAAATGCCTCGTTGTTATCCTTAGCCTGGGAGGCTATTTTTGGCTTGAAGTTGGTTTTGGTGGACTTGATTATTCCCCTAAATCGCTTGTTTGACTGATGAGGGAGTTTTGTCTTTTGGGTATAGCCCTTCCTATTTTTGGACAGGACTGTCTTTCTTTTGTTGTATAACCTATTTATACCAGTGGTTCATAGGTTCATAGATTAGTACTAAGCTAACTGCCCTTGCGAGCCATTTTAAGCCTAGCCAATTATCCCTTGTGAGACTCAAACCCTGCACCCTGTGTTTGTAAGGCAAACGCCTTAACCATTAGGCCACCCTCCCACCAAGGAGGCTTGTTTTTGGAGTTTCTCCTATGATTATTTTGGCGGGACTGGAAGGAAGGGGGAAAGCTGGTGTCACGGAAGGTCATTATTGCTCCCTGTTGATCCCCTATTAGCAGGATCCCACAGGCCTATTAGAATTTGCTTGCTACTGTCTTGGTCACTGGTGCTGCCTCTGACACCTTTACCTTTGCGGTCTCCAATGCCTAAATTTAGACTGAGAGGCTGAAAAGCACCAGTGTTTTGTTGCGCAACTCCAGTTGAAGCAAGGAGGTTGAACCCAAAGAAAATCCTTGATCTTTTGCATGGACTTGGCCTTATCCACCATCTTCTTAAGCACGGCTTCAGCCTTTGGGACAAAAAGGAAATCTCAGTCCAAAGGATCATACAAGAGAGTGGATTCCATGTGTTCATGGAGGAACTGTTCCCTCAGCCAGGCATGTCTTCTAATAATGGATCCTGTAGTTGCTGTTCTGCTGGAAGCTTCCACAGCATCATAACCACAGTGCAAGGAGTGCTTAGCTACTTGAGAGCAAGAATTGCATAAGTCTAGCAGTTCCTTGGAGATAGCCTTATTTTCAGTCCGGACCACTTTTTGCTTCATCTGATCTAAAATTGCTTCATGATACTTCACAATATAAAAATAGCAATTCAAAGCCCTTATGACCAGGGTATCAGAGGTGTAGACTTTCTTTCTGAATCTTTCTAAGGCTCTGCTTTCTTTGTCAGTTGGTAAGGGATTTTTGGAAGTACAAGCTTTAGCTCCCTTACAACGCTGAGTGACAACTTCAGGGTCTGCTATAGGGTTCTTGATATGTGAGAATTCAGAACCCCATAAGGAAGATCCTAGCAAGATATTGTCCATCACCTTTAAGACTAGAAGACTGGCAAGAGGTGATGCTCAGGGAATTTAAGAAATGCTCTTACCCTCTTCTTGGATTGTGGATAGTACTATGCTTCCCATTAAAGTGTTCCCTTAGGGTATGTAGGGTCTCCTCACAGGAAATATCCGGGGGGGGGGTGAGGTTCTCATCAGAATCTGAATCCCTACAGGAAGCAACAGATACACCTTCCTCAAAGATTGATTCATCATTATCATCCTCTGAATCAAAATAATCAGAAAACTCCATGACACCAGCTTTCCCCCTTTCCTTCCAGTCCCACCAAAATAATCTTAGGAGAAACTCCAAAAACAAGTCCCCTTGGTGGACCACTTTTGTTTTACTGGAGAAGATTCAAGGACAGAACCTGGAAGAGAGAGGTGCAGGGATCTGATGATGGAGACTGAATCCTCAGCCAAATTAACTAGGTCCAGTTGACAAGGCCTGAGTTTGGGAATTTGTCATTGTACATGTGGGTGTGAATGACCTGAGATGTACCTCCCTGGACTACATGAAAAGAGACAAGGAGGAGCTCTTGGATTATATAGCTCAGGCGGGTATGACCATAGCCCTGAGCAGCATCTTACCATCATCCAGAATAATACCACAGTATAAACAGAAAATGATTAATTTCAAGAATTGGCTAAGTTTCTGGTGTCATTCTAAGGGGATCCAGTATCTTGCCTGGGATGACATGATTGACAAACCTTGATGCTTTGCCAGAGCTGGCCTGCATCTGTCACCCCTGGGCTTCCAAATACTGGCCAAGACTCTTGGCACCCCTATAGTGCCTTTTTAGGTGGTGTTCCAAAGATCAAATTACCACCATAACAGCTACAAACAAATGCAATCGGAGGGTCATTCTGCTCAACACTAGAAGTCTAAATCTCAAAATGCACTTGCTCAAAGCACTTCTTAAAATGGAGAACATCAACATTTGTGCTGTAACAGAGACCTGGTTCAAGGCAGCAGAAAGCACCCCTGCACTACCAGGCTATAACTCATTCCACACCTTTCGGCCCCAAAACTTGGACCGCAGCTCCAAAGGCGGAGAGGTTTCCATATTCATAAAGGATGTGTACTCCTCTAGACTGGTAGCTCAGCATAATGCATCAGAGATACTTCAGGTGCAGCTAACACTGGGTAAGAGAGTGATTCAGGTCATAGCCTGCTATAGGTCCCCAACCATGTCCCAAGAAAAAGTAAAAGTTGCTGACTCCAAATCTGACCTCAAAGCAGTCACAAACGGAGTACCACAGGGTTCCGTCCTGGGACCTCTCCTGTTTGGTATCTCCTTCTCTGAAGTACAGGCAAACACAGAAGGCATCTGGCTAACAAAGTTCGCAAATGACTGCAAATTAGGAGCCATAGTCAAGCCCCCAAATGATGTGGACATCCACACAGAAGGGCCTTGCTGAGACAGATGCCTGGTGTCAAGCCATGGCCTCAAGTTCAATACCAAAAAGTGCAGTGTCATCCCCTCTGGTAAAAACTCTGTACCCATGAACTACCACATAGGCAGCAATCTACTTAACACTGAATGTGTGATAAGAGACCTTGGGACACAGGTGGACAGTAGTCTCTCCTTTGATAGTCAAATCGCCACAGCAGTCAGGAAGTCTTTCTACGTGGCACACCTCATCATAAAAGGATTCTCATCCAGGAAAAAAGAGGTCATTGTTCCCCTCTACTTGACACTCATTAGACCCATTATAGAGTACAACGCCCCTTTTGGAATGTACCTCACAAGACATCTGCAGCAGCTGGAAAGGCCACAGAAGTACCTCACAAAGAGGATTACTGGCCTCAAACAAATGCCCTACACTGACCGCCTCAAAAAACTCCAGCTTTACTCTGTAGCATATCGCCTACTCCGAGGTGATCTTTGCCTAACATATAAAGATATGTCAAACCCAGAGCTGTTGGACATGCTACACCTAAAGAAATCCCAATCCCTCTGGGCTACACGGTCTAGGGACCTAAACCTTGTCACTACAATAAACAGGACATGCTGGAGGGATAGATTCCTGTCCCAGAGACTTTCCATTATCTGGAACAGGCTACCCCCCATCTATGTCCAGCAAAGTTCTTCATTAGCACTCTTCAAGAAAAATCTTGATGAGTGGATGGGAAATAGGAAATACACCCTGGGGATCAATTCTGTGTCTCTGCTCGACAGTGGCACAGGAAAATAACTTTCTTGGGTGGCGTAAGCCAGGGAACCTTGTTGGCTAGGCTTACATAGGCCCTAGGGCCGATAGCCTAGTACCTACCTATGAACCTATAAGACTCGCACTCCACGTTCCTAAGCACCCTGCAGAATATTAGGGTCCAACCTAACACACTCATACTGGGCGACTTCAACTACCCCTCCATTAACTGGGAAAACTACTCATGTAACAATACACTTGCCTAACGTTTCCTGGAATTCCTTAATTTCAGTGCCCTGGACCAGCTCGTTCGTACCCCCACTAGAGGTAGCCACATCCTTGACCTGGTCCTTACTAACATGGACGGCCACTGCTCTACACAAATAGTCAACTCCTCGGAAATCCTCACCCCCCCCCCCCCCACACACACACACACAAAGGTAACCACCATGAAAAACTTCTCCAAAGCTAACTTTGGGCTCCTAAAAACAGAGGTGGCTAACTTCACGGCACCCATGCAAATGGATAATAGTTGCATAACCGCCGATTCATATACCAATGCACTGTATGAACACGTACACAACTGCATGGATCTCGCCATAACCAATAGAACCAACACAGATTGGTTCAGATTATTTTCTGAGCAGACTTTTGGAAGGAAAGAGGGATTAGTCCTCAGAGCAACCCTGTCCTTATGAAAAACTAAGTACGGAGGACGAACACTTAGAGACACGTCTGGCTGAAGTAATAGCTACCAGAAGGAGAGTTTTCCAAGATATAAACTTAATAGAGCAGGATGCTGCCGGCTCAAAAGGGGGCATAATTAAGGAGGTTAGTACCAAATGAAGGTCCCAAGGAGGAGGGGGATCTCTCACCGGGGGCCTAAGGAGAGTAGTCCCTCTGAGAAAAGCTTTACACAGCTTATGAGACATAATGTTTACATTAGACACCCCATCATGAAAGTTAGAGATGGCCGCCAATTGAACCCTGATTGTAGCAGAAGCGGACCCAAAATGAAAAAGTTCTGCTAGGAACTCCAAGATTTCGTGTAGCGGGGCTGAAAAGGGATCTATGTTCCTAGCCTCTGCCCAACAAGAAAAACGTTTCCATTTTCTAGCATAAGTCTTTCTAGTGGCGGACATGTGAGAGGAGACAATCTCACGAATGGCCGGGGAAATGCTGGGAAGCCTGGCTAGGGTTGGAAGTGGAGCAACCAAGCTGTGAGCTGTAGTGTTTGGAGGGATTGAAGCAGCCCGCCTGATTGATGAATCAGTAGGTCTGGAATCGGATCCAGAGTCCAGGGCTGATCGAGAAGGTAATGGTGCAGAGAACAGGAACCATATCTGTCGAGGCCAGTAGGGGACAATGAAGATCATTTTGCAGCCCAACGATATTGCTTTCTGTATGAGTTTTGGAAACGGGGGGGGAAGGCATAAGTAAGTCCCTGAGGCCAATCGTGGACTACAGCGTCTCTGGGTGAGTGACCTGGAAGCGGAAGAAGGGAGAAGAAGTTGCTGCATTTGCTGTTGAAGGGGGTGGCAAAAAGATCGCAGCAAGGCTGTTGCTGTCCCCATTTGCGGAAGATCAGACCTGCAATTACCTGATTCAGAGACCACTCGTGTGGCATGAGAATAGATCTACTAAGCCTGTCCGCTATGACGCTGGACCTCCCAGGAATGTAAGTCGCAATCAGAAATTGTTGGGAGGAGATCGCCCACTGCCAGAGTCTGAGTGCTTCTCAACATAGGGAGTAGGACCTGGTTCCGCCCTGCTTGCTGATGTACCACACCACTGACATGTTGTCCGTTTGAATTGCAATGGTCCCAGAAGGGAGAGAGTCCTGAAGAGCTTGCAATGCTAGGAGCACGGCTCTCATTTCTAAGATGTTTATGTGCAGATGATACTCGTGAGGCTGCCAAGTGCCTTGGACTATCCTGCCCTGATAATGCCCCCCCACCCTATCAGGGTGGCATCTGTGGTCACTGTGCAACCGGGGGGTCTGCCCTGAGACACTAGTGGGGAGACCTTCCATCAGGAAAGGTGCCTTTTGCATGTTTCTGTAATCATGATCATGTGAGACATGGGCAGCTGTTGAAAAGACCACTGTGTGAACAGAAGCCACTGAAGAATTCTCATGTAAAAGCGGGCCAGAGGGATTAGAAGAATTGCCGCTGCCATGGAACCCAGAGTTTGAAGGACCAACCTGATTGGGACCCTTTTGCACTGCGTTAGAATTTGTACTTGCTGTCGAATTGTGGTCACCCTGTCTGGCGGCAGCCTTGCAAACATGCTCCTTGTGTCTAAGTCTGCTCCTATATAGGTAATAGATTGACAGGGCAACAACGCAGATTTTTTTAAGTTTATTGTAATGCCTAGCTGGGAGCAAATTGTGTAGTCCCTGGCTTGTAGAAGTTGATGCCTGATAGTAGCAGTAAGGAGCCAGTCGTCTAGATATGGAAACACCTGGAATCCTCGACGTCTCACGTGAGCCGTGACCACTGCCATACATTTGGTGAACACCCTGGGGGCTGTGGTGAGACCAAAGGGCAGAGCTCTGAACTGGTAATGGACTGGCTCCCAGCTGGAAGCGAAGGAATCTCCAGGAGCGCCTGTCCATCTTGATGTGATAGTATGCAACCTGGAGATCTATGGAGCACATCCAATTATCCTGACCCAGAAAAGGTAGAATGGACTGTAGCCTGACCATCTGAAACTTTGTTCTTTGAACAGACTTGATTAGTCTGCTGAGATCCAGAATTGGTCTCCAGTCCCCTGTCTTTTTTGGTACCAAAAAGAACCTTGAGTTCCGGATCCGTGTTGGTCTGCCGGGACTTCCTCAATGACTCTTTTTTTCCTAGCAGTTTTGAAACTTCTGAGACTGCTTGGTCCCTCAGATTGGGTGGAACATTTGGAAGGGATTTGCTTGACGGTAAGGGGGGTTGAAAGAAGGGAATTCTGTAACCTCCGGATATGATTGAGTATACCCCATTTGTCTTGCGTTAAATTCTGCCAGGCTTTTGGGTACAGTGATAGTCTTCCCCCGACTGCCTCCAGAGGCGGGCAGCCGGGCAACCCTTCAGGGATGCTGGTAGGGCTTCTCAGAGAAGGATTCTCTGCTGCCCTGGTTCTGCGGACCCCCTCTGCTATGAGGGCAGCGTCTGTTGTTGTTGTTTCCTCCCCTACCCCTGGAGGAAAAATTGCTACGTGTGTCAGGCGGGGCTCTCTGGGATTTTCGGAACCACATTTTACCACTCTTCTGACCCTTGGGGTATGGTGTGGAAGGAGTGGAAAAACTGACTCCCATGGCAGAGAGAGTCTTGCCTTCTTCTTCACATCTAGTCAGAGTGTCTTTCACCTGTGGTCCAAAGAGAAAGGAACCATCAAAGGGGGTGTTGGTGAATGACGCTTTAAAGGGTTCCGCAAAATTACACAGCCGCATCCATGAGTGTCTCCTAAGGGCCACGCCTGTACCTGCGGCTGTACTCGCACCATCGGCTGCATAGGAAATGAGCCTCATGGAGGAGTTAACTACAGAATTAAGGGTCGCCAGCTGAGAAGCCACTTTAGCTTGAGCCCCTTCAGCTGATGGATCCTGAAGGGTATCTCCGAGATCTTTAAGGAGATCCCTCTGAAGCTGGGTAAAATGGCATAAGTAATTCAGTGACCTCATAGAAAAGGTCGCGGAAGCAAACATTTGCTTCCCGTATCTATCCATAGTCCTGGACCCCTTGTTAGGAGGATGGACAGATGAAGAAGTTTCCGCTAACTCTTAGTGGCTGCTGCTACCACCATGGCATCCACAGGAACACCTTTGGTAAGGAACTGCTTATCAGGGGGCGCAGTGATAAACTTGCCAGGTCTCTTTGGGGCTGGTTCCACTGTATCTGGGGCTGACCAAGCCTTTCGAGCCACCACTGACATGAGTGGATCGAAAGGCGGAGAAACCCAGGAGGTGGAAGGTTGGGAACCGAATGCATCCAGGAATACAGACTCATCCTCGGTAGGGGCTAGGGGATTCCAGTTCCCCCTCTGCTTAAGCATTTCTAGGATGTCTGAGAAGGAAACATCTTCAGAGGGGGGATCTCGGGGACCCTTCCGATTCATCTAAGTCCGTATCAGAAGTGACAGACTCAGGGGAGTCAATGTGCTTCCTCTTGCACTTCTTCCTCCGAGGGGGCTCCTCTGAATGATCAGGGGAGGCCTCGGAAGAAGAGAAAACATTCAATGGGGTGCCCTGGAGTGCCGGTTCCCCATGCTTGGGGTCTGGAGGAGGAGTAGAGGTTGACGCAGGCACTACAGGGGACGGAGCTGGTGGGGTCGAATGTGGAGCTGACTCAGTGGCCATAACACTCCTCATGACATCGAAGGTGTCCCTGCCACGATGCAGAGAAGGCTCCGGTTCAGAAGAAATCGGAATCCTTCTCTGAACCAAGGGAGATGGCTCCAAGGCCGATGTAGGAGCCGAACTCATCTGCGCCGAAGCTCCGAGAGAGAGAACAGGGTTGGACAAGGGTCTGATGCCACTCGCCCCCTCGGAGCTGATGAGGGAGCCTCGGCACCCTGATCCCTCGATGGACGGCACTATCTAGGGGATCGGAGCCAACGACGGAACCGAAGGAGAAATAGTTATGGGAGCCGACGGTTCCACAACTCGAACCCCAACAAACTCCGTCTCCGAGCTCAATGGAGTCGGAGGAGGAATATCGATAGAAGTGGACGGAGCAGACACCTGTTGAGGAGGGCTGGACAATATCTTGGCAAGTGCCTGCGACTTCAGCAACCTACTGACCACTCTCTCAACATCGTGATCCGAAAGCCTAGAGGACCGAGAGGAGTGGGAAGATCTGTGGCTGCGCTCACTCTGCAGCAGGGGAGACCGAGGAGCCGAATGTATGGATTCTAGAGAAGGGGACCTCAGCCTCTTGTGGCTCCGCGACGGCTCCGAAGGCACTGATGGAGCCGACGGGGAGATAGTCTCCTCGGTTCCAACCTGAAGTAGCAGGGAAAGTTTGAACCAATGACGGCTCCGAGCTTGGAGCCGATGATTTGGTCAGTTTTGGGGATTTCACAGGCTGAGCCTTGGCCAGTGAATCCTGGGGCTTGAGAAGACCTCTCAGAATAAGCTTATTCTTGCACTCCTGCAGAACTCTTGGGCTAAATGCATGGCATATAGAACAAGAGTCCTGCAGGTGCACTGAGCCTAAGCAATAGACGCAAGAAGTGTGTCCATCTGTCAGAGACATTTTCTGACAGCATGAGCCACACTTCTTGAATCCAGACACCTTGGATTCTTCAGATATATCCAACAAAATACCAATAAGATACTACACTGATTTTTGGCCAAAAGGCCAAACAGCGATAAAATACCAGAACACTAACAACAAAAGGCAAAAACACACAGTATACTACAGCTAAAGATTGTCTTTTTTTTTTTTTTTTAAAACTAGGAAGCCTCTAACTTAAATGGCTACCTAACAATAAGAAGGAAGGAAAGGCTCAACTAAACTCTTAGAACTCTCTAATTTAAACGAGTTCTAAGGGAAAGGTCTACCAATACACTAATCTAACACAAGTTACAGACTACAATTTAAATAATAAACTCCCAGAAAAAGCAATAATCTGACAAAAAACAGTTCAACAAGAAACTTATACGAGCCTGAGCCAGTAATAACAACACCTCACAGCTGAAGCGGCAAATGACATCTGGGTAGCTAGCGTTAGGCATCATGGGATAAGGGGTAGCCTCGAGCCAGTAAACAGCTCTCGAGCTATAGAAGATGACCGAGTCGGAGCCGATCCTCTGCTCCGATCCCAACCAGCAAGAAACAAAGGCGAGATAAACTTAACATCTGAAACTACTCTTTGTTATTTAAAATATATATATATATATCTGTGTGTGTGTGTGTGTGTGTATATATATATATATATATATATATATATATATATATATATATATATATATTATCTCAGCAATTTGTTGACACTTTTGCAAGCTTCATTCAGAGAATGTGCAGTACATTTGTAAAAATTAGTGCAAACCTGTCAATGACATTATCTGCAGACTCTCAAACTAGGCAGTCTTTTCAGGTATTCAAGTCAATGGAAGTTCCAGTCTGACAACAAATGGTAGGGCTACTTGTTCTCAGAATCTGTGCTCTCATACTGCATTATTGGATAGTTGTAGCTTTCAAAAGGAATCAGTATGTCTTCCCCCATGAGGGCAGAGAAGGATTAAAAAAACATAAAATAAAATTAAGAATGAGTACTTATTTTGTAAAAGCAGCTTTGGGAGGTGCAGTAATTCATGTCAAGATAAAAAATAAATGCTTTTTCATCATTTGCCTGTAGTGGTCCATTAAGGATTAAATGGTTGTCTGTTTACATGAGACAATTGCTGCACTCTCAGAATTCTCTTATCTACCAAGCTGGCTGTGGAGTCATTTGGAAACTGCATATTCATGTTGTCTGGACCTGTATTTGGGTGGGCTACTGTAGATCATGGACTGGATTATACAGAGGTCTTCAGCACTAGACTAGGTTAGAGTGTGCCAAGATTTGATTGTAGCGTTGTTTAATGTGCAAACTAGCTGCTCTAAGCTTATCTCCGTGCAATGGCTTTGTTTTAGCCACGGTAAGTTACAGGTTTCAGTTCTAAGGGAAGTTTTATAGATAAAATGTCTTTCTCATTGCTTGACTGACAGGGCACTGCTAACCTCTTGATGTAATGACAGCAAGAAAGACTGCTTGCGAGTGTAATGTTGCAACAAAACAACTTAAGTCAAAATACCATAACAAGGTAAATTCAAGTATTAGGGATCTTTAAAATGATTCACGTTTGTGGCAGGTCTATGATCTGCGTGTGAAAAGACAAAATCAACAAATAAAGCAGTAGCACTCTGAACAGTTAACTAACTCCAAAACAATAAAATAAGTCTCTTATTTGCCAACAGTGGAGAAGGATTAAGTCAGGACCCACCCCTTAGAGTGTTGCAAGGGAGCCAAGCAGATTGGGAGCTCTAGGAAAATGAGCAGGAGACTATTTTTACTAAGGGAGGTTTACTCAAGTGCAATACTGGTTTGCTGGGTGGGCACTTACTATTACGCCTATATGGAAAACAAAGGGTGGGAAAGTACGTAAATAGCTTACACAACAGACAGCAGTAATGTAAGAGGTGAGGAAGGGACTTTGGAAGACAGATTACTATAAGGGTTGGAAGTCAGAGAGACAACCTTTTAAAACCACAACAAGAGAAGAGTAGCAGAGTTGGCGAAAAACTCAAACTTGAGCTCTAGTTTTATGGTTAGAATTTCAGAAACTTCTAGCTTAATGTCTTGGTGGGGGTGGGGCAGACTCAAAGTACAGGGGAAAAAACAGTGCCAAAGTGAATAAAGATGCACTGGAATGCAACTGTAAGCAGCTATATACAGCTATGAAAACTATTGAAGCACAAATCCTGTAGCAGAATTCACAATACTGACACTACTGCTATCCCACCACAGACCAAGGCACTGGACTACTACAATGCAACTTTAAGAAGGTATATACAGTACAGCTATTAAAAAGTACTGAAGCACAAATTCTGGAGTAGAATTCACAATACTGCCACTATTGCAACTGTACCACAAGGCTAAGGCACCAGACAATCCAGAAATTTACCAGTAACAATGTAATAAATGACTAAATGAGGCTCAAATCTGGCAGTGGATCACAGACCTGCCACAACTGTGAAATAAGCTACAAGACTAATTGAGGCTCCAGGCTTGGTTCAAGATACAAAAATGTTACCTTTTATATGTAGTTCTATTTATGGAAATAGAAGTGCAGTACAATGTATAAGGAATGCTAAACTCTTGCAGTAATACGCAATCTTCACAAAACTGCAAATACAGCTAAAAGACTAAGGTGCCAGAACAAACTAAAGAAAATGCAAACAGGTAACTTTTTTGGCTATGCCACTGACGGAAAAAGCACAGAAATATAAAAAGCATCACTGCACAGGTCACTGTAATTGCAACTTAAAATACTTATGCAGAATTTAAATAAAACCGGTTTTCCTTCCCTTCTGATGAAAAACTTCCATCTCACACTGCTCAAGAGTCTTAAGCAAAAGACCAACCATTAAGGCATAGTGGCTAAGGTCTTTATCACACAAAACCAAAATACAAGGTTTGATTCTGACATCTGGTTATTGGCTAGGCTTTTAAAGTCTGTGGACCGACAGCTTAGTATGAACCTGTGAATTATTTGGAGGGTGACAGAAAGAAGTTGGAATGACGATATTGCTAGTAGATTGCAGAACTAGACTGTGATGCATACATGGGAGTCATCCATGCATTTTGCAGCAATACTGTGTTAAAGATTTATGAGTGTGCATGAAAACCCAGTTGGGAACATTCTGTAATATTATGGAAAGTTGAGAGGTATGCACAGCACAGCTAACATATCCTGGCTTACAGCCCTGGAAATGATACACAAATGAGTATTTGCACAGAAATAAAATACATAATTAATACCATTTCTAAAAACAAACTGCAATAAGCATGAGGCTATTGGCAGTACAACACAGAGATGCAACCTATTTCACCAGTGCACAAACTTAACAGGAGGTCCTTGATTAGTAGTGTCACATAAAATAATAAAACACCCAGTGCAACACTTTTTAGATTACAAAACTGTGAGTGAACGCACCTCATTGTTTTAATTCTGTCACAGCTGAAACCCCGAAAAAAAAATAGGTGCAAGTCTCTGAAAAAAGTCTGTCATACTCCAATATTTCCAGTTCTGCTCTAGCAGTGTTTACCTAACACGTTGCCACACTGGCAGATGAAGTTTCACAGAAAAATTAAGTTTCAGCATTCCAAAAGAAGCGCTGTGTTGACAATTTCAGCTAGGAGATAACTAATTCCACTAAAGTAAACACACAACAGTTACTGATGTGGTTAAATAATACTGATATGATAATAGCAAATCAAAAACAGAACACTTAAAGTGTGAGAAAACACTTCATCGCCCACAGCCAATCAGAAAATCATCTGTGATAAAGGCCTGCAGCAATAACTCTCAGAAAAATAGCAACTTTCTTTCCTTCTATTTCAGCAAAAAAGTGTTGTAAATGAACAAATCTATGGCACAAACATGCTGCAGTCATACAGTAACATTACTATTTATTTTTTATTTTATTTATTTTACATTTGTTGACCAGGATAGTCCAACTGGAGCCATGTCCATTTTCAGTGGAGGCCTGGGGAGATAAGCTCCGAGTTATCAGATACAATAATACAAGTAAAACAAGAGTACATAAGTAGTATTACCAAAGAATACATAGGCAGACATGAGATACACCTGGTTATAGTCAGGAGAAAATTAACAAAAAATAGTTAGTTGGGTTATTCACATTCATGTTGAGAGTTACCCGGGCTTGTTGCAGTGGCAAAGCCAGTTAAATGCCATATGTTGTTTGAGTTTAGTTTTAAATTGTCCTAGGGACAAGAGCAAAGTAATGTTTTTTTCAGTGTAGTTCCCCCTCCAGTCAGACAATTGACCGTCCAGCTGTTTATGTACTTAATAAATGCACCATGAAGGAAGACAGCCTACCCTGCGCCTTCAACATCACCAGCTTTCAGCAAGATGTAAAAATCCCAGATCTTTGCTCAGAGAGATAGCTAGTTAAATCTTAGTTACCAATAATACAGCTGAGTGCTGTGGTCTGGATGTTAGGTAAAGCAGATAGGCCATATGCTGATTTGATAGGCATGTTGTGCGTGTGCCACTACACCACTTACTCTGTAGTCCAGAGAGGAAAATGGAAACCAACAATAAGAGGAGATGGAAAACTGAAGGCTAAAAAGATAATCTGTCAAAAATAATCCCCCACTGACATTTGTTTGGTAGTGGTTGAGCAGTCCTAGGACAGATGAAGGAAGGCACAGAGGTTTACAGTGCTTTATAAGTAAGCTTTTGTTGCAACAACATCTGGGAATCTAATCTAGTATTACAGCTTAAGGTTCTAGCATTGTGAATGCTGACTGTAGTTTTCCCAAGAGTGGATGAAGAAGACAGCAGCATTTCAAATGAAAAAATGAAAGACAAACCCACTTTCCTCAAGCCTTCTCACCGTCACATTCAACAGGGGTCTAGCATGAGTACATCAATACTGTTAAACAATGCTTTAACAAAACAGAGAAAGCAGTATAAATCCAACAGCTGTAGAGCTGCAGTTCCCTGACATGCTGTGCATAATCAAAAATGTACAACGGAAACCAAATTACAGAAGTCAAAGAAGTCTTAGAGCAACATCAAGTAAGGAGTTGGGAGGGTAGCCTAATGGTTAAGGTGTTTGCCTTATAAACACACGGTGCAGGGTTTGAATCTCACAATGGAAAAATGACTAGGCTTAAAATGGCTCGCAATGGCAGTTAGCTTAGTACTAACCTATGAACCTATAAAGGAAAGGCACATCACTGTACAGCAGTAAAGTCAGAAGACAGTCATCCTGGAAGGAAGATTGGCTACATCCCTTTTTATTCACCTCCATCCCTTTGAAAAGAAGTCAGAGTTCATACATCATCATCATCATCATCACAACAGATGTTTACATACTGATTCTACCAAGGAAAAAGTAACATACTCAAAATTACAATGTACATAAACAGAGATTGAGGAAATCAAACACAGATATACAAATGATGTATTTTACCTTCAGTTTGTCACCTTAATGGGCAGACAACAGCTACAAATAGCAAAGTGTAAAGCAATTAAAGAACATATCTAATTAGAAATATGGATCAGCATGCAATAAATAATGCAGTAAGACTCATTAATCAGGTTAGTAACACTGAATAATTTATGGCATAAGCCAATACACCCCATGGAATTGAAAAAAAAATATGTGGATCAAGCTATGCAGTATGTGTCCTGAGGTAGGAGGGAAGAGTGAGAACTACTAAAAGTGGGGCTTCCAAGATGGCTGCATGTTGAGTAACATCTTATCCAGGTCTCCCAGTATGTAAACAGAAACTCAACAGAGAAGGCCAGTAGACCTGTCTGTTTATGGATAAATCTCAGTAACTGACTAGTAAGTGTACTGTCTGGATGCTGGGAAAAAAGAAATACAGAACACACAGAAAAAAAAAAACAGCTACAAATTGTGAAAAAGAAACACTCACTGGGGAAGGTTCTGCAGCTGTTCAGCAAAAACCAATGCAACCTCCAGACATGACTTACAGTACCCTACAAGAAAATATAAGACAACTGCACACAGACGTGGTTAAAATAAAACGGAACACTGACGGAGTACATCAACACAAACAACAAAAGGCTGGAAAAAATGGAAGAAGTTTTAAACAGATATTCAGATGAGGTGATAAAGCTGCAAAACTCAGACTTTGAAATGAAAAAAAGCTTGCTGAATATGAAACTGCTCAGGAAAAGATGTTTCAAAAACAATAGAACTAGAGGACAGAGCACATTGGGAAAATCTGAGATTTTCAACTATACCAGAGAAGCTGGATGGAACAGACTACATTAATTTTATTAAAGCACAAACAAAGTACAGTTGTGTACACTTACCATAAATGCAGATGTTCGAGTGTATTCACTGTTGCAGTCATTACATTTGGGTAATCCTGCTGGCAGGTTGCCCTCAGTCGGCCTGAATTCCAACATCCTTGTCCTGTGTCGGCCACTGTCACCCCTTCCCTGACGTCAGGTCATCAGGGGTATAAAAGATGCGGCCGACGCCATTTTCTTTAGTTTTTCTTGCCCCAGATGTCAGGTGTATATAAAGGGTAGCCAAAATTTATATACATATAAATACATGCACCAGTATAAAAGTTACCTTCATCTACAAGCAAATACACCACATAGGTTGTATAAATCAGAGAAGGAAAGATAGGTTCCATCAGAAGAAAGGGGAATGGCGGGTGGGTAACCTGGATTGCAACAGTGAATACATTCGAACATCTACATTTATGGTAAGTGTACACAGCTGTACTATCTTCTTCGTGTTTCACTGTTGTAGTCATTATATTTGGGTAGAGTCCCAAAGCTATGGATGGGAGAATGGAACTAAACAGCATTAGGAGGGGCTATGAGGCCCTGTAGAACTGCAGTGGCAAAGTCTGCCCTGTATTTAGAGTAAAGTGGCAGATGATAGTGCTTGGTAAAGGTGCGCACTGAACTCCAAGTAGCAGGCTCTAAAATGTCCTTGGTTGGTACTCCCCTGAGAAAGGCTGATGAAGTGGCTGCAGCTCTGGTTGAATGTGGCCTAATGCCCTTAGGCACTGGCTTGCCATGGTGTAAGTAGCAGAAACGAATGCAGTGGCCTATCCACTTTGAAATAGTCTGCTTTGAGATAGCCTTTCCTTGTGATCCTGCAGCATATGCCACTAGTATCTCTTGGAAAACTTTGGTTCTGTCCAAGTAGAATGTAAGCGGTCTGTGTACGTCCAAAGAATGCAGAATTCTTTCCACCTTGTTCTGTGGATTTGGATAAAAAGTTGGCAGATGAATAGTTTGGTTAGGAGCCACACTGGACACCACCTTAGGCATAAATGTTGGGTTTGTCCTCAGAGAGACCCTGTCTGGATAAAAAATGATAAAAGGTTCCACAGCCATGAGTGCCTGAAGCTCTGAAACTCATCTTGCAGAAGTTATTGCTAGGAGCAGAGCTGTTTTCCAAGATAAAACCTTTATATCAGCAGTAGCAGCTGGCTTAAAAGGTGGCAGGGTGAGTTTTTCCAAGACATAGTTGAGGTCCCATGCAGGCACTGGTGAACTTGGAGGCCTTAAGTTTTTGGCTCCTCTGAGGTACTGTTTTAGTAAGGGATGAGAAAAGATTGGTGGCTCTGTATTGTAATGAGCCGAAATGGCAGAGGCATGAATTTTAATAGATGAAAAAGATAGACCTTTATCCAGCACCTCAGTTAAGTATTGCAAAATCTGAGGAATATTTGGCACAGCTGTAACAGTTCCTTGTGCCTGGTTCCAAGCACAACATTTTTTCCATTTTCCAGCATAAGATTTTCTAGTACTAGGCCTTCTGGCCTCCAAAATGACATCCATCACAGCTTTAGTGAGAGGTGTGTTTTGTATGACTACATTATCCGCCATGTTGCCAGGTTTAAAGTCCTGAGTTGGCTGTACAGGATCTGATTGTTTTGCTGGGACAGTAGATGAGGTATCTGAGGTAAGGTCCAAGCTGGGCATTGAGACAAGCTCCTTAGTATTGGATACCAGTACTGGCGGGGCCAGTCTGGGGCAATTAGTATCACCCTTGGCTTCTCCTGTCTGACCTTTAGGAGTACCTTGGGGAGGAGAGGCAGAGGGAGAAATGATAGGTTTTTCCAGCTGAAAGATAGGGCATCCACTTTCCATGCTTGTCTGTAATAAATTCTTGTGCAGAAAATTTTTAGTTGGTAGTTGTGAGGGGAGGCAAATAGATCTATATCCAGGCATCCCAATTTCCTTGTTATCATGCTGAAGACTTGTGGATCCAGGTGCCACTCATGGGGATCCATGAGATTTCTGCTTAGGTCGTCTGCCAGAGTATTTTTCCTTCCTGGCAGGAATTGTGCCTGCAGGTGTACTTGGTAAGTCAATGCTGTGCCCCACAAAGTCATGGCTAGTCTGCAAAGAGGGTAAGAATGAGTGCCCACCTGCTTGCTTATATACCACATGACCTTGGTGTTGTCTGTCTTTATCAGTAGTTGTCCTGGATGAAGTAGGCCCTTGAAGGCTGTCAGGGCATTTTGAACTGCTAGCATCTCTTTTTGATTGATATGCAGATGCATTTGGTTTGAGGTCCATGTGCCCTGAATGCATCTTCCTGCCATGTGGGCCCCCCCAGGCATAATCTGATGCATCCGTTGTTAGTGTTTGCCTGGCTGGGGGTAATGTGAATGGCTGTCCCTTGTTTTGGTGACAAGCCTTTGCTCACCATCGAAACTCCTGTTGCAGGCAGGGAATGAGAGCAATTATAGTTTCCAGGCTGTGGCAATGTTGAGTCCAAACACTTTTTAGGTACCATTGAAGTTTCCTCATATGCAGTCTTGCATATGGAATTAGTAGGATGCAGGATGCCATGAAACCCAAAGCCTGCAGAATTTTTCTTGCAGATAACTGGGCCTTTGTTGCCAGCATTTTGAAATAGGAAGTCAGTTGCCTTTGTTTGTGTGGCGTGAGATAAGCCATCTGGGCAGTTGTATTTAAGCTTGCACCCAGGAATATTATCTCTTGAGAGGGTGCTAGTTTTTTTATTTATTTTCGTTGACTGTGTACCCTAGACATGTTAGAAGTCTTTTCAAAAATGCCAGATGCTGTAGAAGAATGTCCTTGTTCTCTGCTTGAATTAGACAGTCGTCCAAGTAAGGATATATTTGTATTCCTCTTTGTCTGCAGAATGCAGCTACTGGTGCCAGGCACTTTGTAAAGACCCTGGGCGCAGTAGATAAGCCAAAAGGCAGTGCAGAGAATTGGTAATGCATTGAGCCAGCCTTGAATCTGATGTATCTTCTGCATATTTGTCTGATTGGGACATGCAGGTATGCCTCTTTTAGGTCTAAAGTCACAAGCCAAGCGTTCTTGCCCAGCATGGGTAGAAGCTGCTGCAAAGTCAACATCTTGAATTTTGGTATATCCAGGAATGTGTTCAAAACAGATAGGTCCAGTATTGGCCTCCAGGCCTTGTCCTTTCTGGGTACCAAGAACAGTCTCGAGTAAAATCCTTGCCCCTGCTCTTGCTCTGGTACTAGTTGAATGGCCCCCATGTCCATGAGGGATGAGACTTGTTTTTGTGCCTCTGCCCATTGATTTTTTGGCAGATCTGGCCAGCCGTTTGCTTTTGGCAGGGTATGGAAATGGAACTTGTAGCCTTGTGACACGATATTTAAGACTCACTTGTCCTGGGTTATAATGTGCCAATTTTGAGAAAAAAGTGCTAATTTCCCCCCTAAGGGGGCTGCCATGAGATAAGTGCTTGGTGCAGGCAGGGGGAAGTCATTGGGACTGCTTCCTGAATGGTTGTGATTCTCCAACTTTGGAGGTAGAAGCCCCCCATTGTTTTGAGCGGAATGAACCTTGCGCCTGGGATCTGCCTCTAGGGCGTCTGGTTCTGCCCCTTTGAGGTCTGTCTGACACAGGAAAGGACCGATTCTTTTTTGGCCAGTGTCTACTAAACCTAGGTGGCTGTACTTGTAAAAAATCTTTGACCATTTGCATAGATTTATCTTTGTCCTCCATTTTTTTTAACACCTCTTCTGCCTTAACACCAAACAAAGTATCATGCTGTAAAGGTGCATCTAATAATTTAACTTTAACATGATCAGGCAGATTTTGTTCCTTTAACCAAGCATGCCTCCTAATTACAGAACCTGTAACTGCGGCCCTGCAGGAAGCCTCTAAAGAATCAAAACCACATTGCAAAGTATGCTTTCCAACTTGTTCAGCTGCATGCAATAAATCCTGTATTTCCCTGTTTTCTGCACATTTAGAGTTTAACAACATTTTCTGTTTAAGCAATGCCATGACATGATGCTGATATTTGAGCATATGAAACTGACAGTTTAAGGCCCTTATAGCCAAGGTAGCAGTTGTGTAAACCTTTTTTCTCCATCTATCCAGTGCCCTAAAATCTCTGTCAGAGGGGGTAGGGTTTATTGCAGCGGAAGCCTTAACTCCTTTGGGATCCTGAGAAATAGTTTCAGGGTCTGCAGCAGGGTTTTTTAAAAGGAATTTATGCGAGTCAGGAACCCTGTAATATCTGTCAGGCTTAACAGGAGCTGGAGGCAAGGAGTCAGGGGTAAGACTAGACTCCGAAAACACATCATCTACAATGTCTAACACAGGTGGGATGGCTAGTGGCTTGTGTTGAGGTAGTAAAGTACAGTTTTGTACCTACCATAAATGTAGATGTTCGAGTGTTCACCCTGCTGCAGTCATCACACTTGGGTTACCCTGTCGTCAGGTGGTCCTGCAGTCGGCCGGAATTCCAAAGTCTTGGTCCGGCGTCGGTTGCTGTCGCCTCTTCCCTGACGTCAGTGCACCAGGGGTATATATAATGCAACTGACACCATTTTCTTCAGTTTTTCTTGCCCCAGATGTCAGGTGCCCCCCCAAAAGGTGGCCAGAATTAATACCAAATGGAGTAACCACTGCACAAACACAAAATCCCTTCAGCTATAAGCAAATACATCAGTAAGGCATAGAAGAGATTTAGCCAGTAGATCAGAGGGGATGGAGGGAGGGTAACCTGGACTGCAGCAGGGTGAACACTCGAACATCTACATTTATGGTAGGTACAAAACTGTACTATGTTCATCGTGTTACCCTGCTGCAGTCATCACACTTGGGTTGAATCCCAAAGCTAAGGTAGGGGGGAGGTATCATAGAGGGTTAGTGGAGGCAATAAGGCCCTGCAGAAATGCAGTGGCGAAGCCCGCCCTGGACTTAGAGTAAAGAGGTAAGTGATAGTGTTTGGTAAAGGTGTGTACTGAACTCCAAGTTGCAGCTTCTAAAGTTTCCTTGGTTGGAACCCCCCCTGAGAAAGGCTGTAGAGGTAGCTGTTGCCCTGGTAGAGTGGGATCTAATGGTAGCAGGAACTGGTTTCCCATGATGGGTATAGCAGAAACGTATGCAATGACCTATCAATTTAGAAATGGTTTGCTTTGATATAGCCTTCCCTTGAGAAGCTGTAGCATAGGATACAAAGAGCTGGTCAGATTTTCTGAAAGCCTTAGTTTTGTCCAAGTAGTAACGAAGCTGCCTGTGAATGTCCAAGGAATGCAGGAGTCTCTCACCTTTGTTCTGTGGATTGGGGAAGAAGGTGGGTAAGTGGATGGTTTGATTTAAAGCTACACTGGAAACCACCTTAGGCATAAAGGAAGGATTAGTTCATAGAGAAACTCTGTCTTGATGGAAAATGAGGAAAGGTTCCACTGCCATTAGTGCCTGTAGCTCTGAGACTCTTCTAGCTGAAGTTATTGCTAGGAGCAGGACAGTCTTCCATGATAGGAACTGAAGATCTGCAGAGAAAGCTGGTTCAAAGGGAGGCAGCGTTAGTTTTTCCAGAACAAAGTTGAGGTCCCATGTTGGTGTAGGAGCTCTCCTGGGTGGTCTAATGTTTTTTGCCCCTCTGAGGAACTGCCTTAGAAGAGGAAGTGAAAATAAAGGTGGATCCGTGTTGTAGTGAGCTAAAATAGCTGAAGCATGGATTTTAACTGAGGAAAAGGAAAGTCCTTTGTGCAACATCTCAGCTAAATACTGTAGAATGTGAGGCATGTGAGGCTGAATTGTGTCTTGGCCTTTAGCTTGGTTCCAGGCACAAAACCTTTTCCATTTGTCCGAATAAGCCTTCCTGGTGCTTGGCCTCCTGGCTTCCAGAATAACATCCAGAACTGCTTGTGAAAGAGGAGCTGGTTGGATGTTTAGTTGATTTGCCATGCAGCCAGATTTAAATTTTTGAGCTGGCTGTGAAGAATCTGATTGTTTTGTTGTGTGAGCAAATGGGGTATTTGAGGCAATATCCATGGTGGGCTGTGGGCCATATTTTTCAATAGCGGATACCAGTGCTGGCGTGGCCAGTCTGGGGCTATAAGAATCAGTCGTGGTCTCTCCTTTTTGACTTTCAAAAGAACCTTTGTGAGGAGAGGTAATGGAGGGAAGGCATATACTGTCAGGTTTTTCCAACTGAAAGAGAGAGCGTCCACTTTCCAAGCTTGATGGTGAACTGTCCTTGTACAACATTTTGTCAGTTGGTAGTTTTGAGGACTGGCAAACAGGTCTATGTCTGGAAGGCCCCATTTTTGAGTTATCATTGCAAATATTTGTGGATCTAGTTTCCACTCGTGGGGATCTTTGATGTTTCTGCTGAGGTCGCCTGCCAATGTGTTCTTCTGTCCTGGCAGGAATTGAGCTTGTAACTGGACTTGGTAGGCCAGAGCTGTGTTCCATAAGATCATTTCTTGCCTGCAGAGAGGGTAGGAAAGTGTACCCCCCTGTTTGTTTATGTACTACATTACTGTGGTGTTGTCCGTCTTTATTGCAAGTTGTCCTGGATGTAATAGATCCTTGAAAGCTGTCAGAGCTTTCTGTACAGCTTTATGTGCAGATTTCTTTGATCTGCAGTCCATAGGCCTTGAATGCATTGTCCTGCCATGTGTGCCCCCCAGGCGTAGTCTGAAGCATCTGTTGTGATAGTTTGCCTGGCTGGGGGCAAGGTGAAAGGCTGACCCTTGTTGAGGTGACATGCCTGTGACCACCATAGAAATTCCTGTTGTAGGCAGGGAATGAGAGATATCATTGTGTCCAAGCTGTGGCTGTGTTGAGACATACGCTTTTTAGGTACCACTGTAATTTCCTCATATGCAGCTTTGCAAATGGTATTATTAGTATGCAAGATGCCATGAAGCCCAAAGCCTGCAGAATTTTTCTTGCAGTTAATTGGGTCTTTGTTGCCACTGTCTTGAAATATTGAGTCAGTTGTAGTTGCTTGTCTGGCGTAAGATAAGCCTTCTGGGCCATTGTATTCAAGCTGACACCCAGGAATGTCATTTTTTATGAGGGTACTAGTTTTGACTTCTTTTCGTTTACTGTGTACCCTAGGCAGTTTAGTAGATGCTTTACAAAGGCCAGATGATGTAAGAGAATGTCTTTGCTTTCTGCTTGGATGAAGCAGTCGTCCAGGTATGGATATATTTGAATTCCTCTTTGTCTGTAGTATGCAATTACTGGTGCCAGGCATTTTGTGAAAACTCTGGGCGCAGTAGATAAGCCAAAGGGCAGTGCAGAGAATTGGTAATGGGTTGAACCTGCAATGAAACGGAGGTATCTTCTGCAACTTTGTCTGATAGGGACATGCAGGTATACCTCCTTGAGGTCCAACGTTACCAGCCATGCTTCCTTGCCCAACATAGGAAGTAGCTGCTGTAGAGTTAGCATCTTGAATTTGGGTACTTGTAAGTGTTTACAATTAAAAGGTCCAGAATTGGTCTCCAGGCATTGTCCTTTCTGGGCACTAGAAAGAGTCTTGAGTAAAATCCTTGGCTTTGCTCTCGAGTAGGTACCAGTTGAATGGCTCTCATGTCCATGAGAGCTGTAATTTGCTTTTGTGCCTCTGCCCATTGATTTTGTGGCAGAATGGCTCTCATGTCCATGAGAGCTGTAATTTGCTTTTGTGACTCTGCCCATTGATTTTGTGGCAGGTTTGGCATTCCTTTTTTCATTGGCAAGGTGTGAAAGTGGAATTTGTATCCTCGTAAAATTATGTCTAGGACCCATTTGTCCTTTGTGACAATGTGCCAGTTGTCTGCAAAAAGTGCGAGTTTCCCCCCCAAGGGGGCTGCCAAGAGAGTATTGCTTGGCCAGATGAGGCGCAAGTCACTGAGTTTGCCTTCTGGTGGATTGAGACCTGTCTTCTCCTCCCTTCTGTGTTGCAGTGCCCCATTGGCGAGGTTAATACTGGGCTTGTGGTTGTCCTCTGCCCCTTGGGCGTCTGTATTTACCCCTCTGTGGTCTGTCAGTGGCTGGAAAGGACCAATTTTTTGTTGGCCAGTTTCTGCTGAAGCGAGGGGGTTGTACTTGTAGGAAATCTTTGACTGTCTGCATAGATTATGCCAATCTTTCATTTTTTAAAAACTTCTTCTGCTTTAACTCCAAAAAGAACATCCTGCTGTAAGGGAGCATCTAGTAGTTTTTCTTTAACATGATCAGGCAGAGTTTGTTCCTTTAATCAAGCATGCCTACGTATAACAGACCCAATGACAGCTGCTCTGCAGGAGGCCTCCAAAGAATCAAAACCACATTATAAGGTATGTTTGCCCACCTGCTCAGTGGCGTGCAACAGATCCTGTACTTCTTTCAATTCAGATTGTTGAGGGAGAGTGGTTATTCTTTGCTTTAACTGAGAGATTAGAAATTGCTGATACTTAAGCATGTGAAATTGACAATTCAGTGCCCTCATAGCTAGTGTGGCTGAGGTGTAAACCTTTTTCCCCCACCTGTCTAGTGCTCTGGAATCCCTCTCAGAAGGTACTGGGTTTTTAGCCATAGAAGCCTTAGCCCCCTTGGGACCCTGGGAGATAGTCTATGGGTCAGCTACAGGGCTTTTGTAAAGAAATTTGTGGGAATCAGGCACTCTCTGTAGTATCTGTCAGGCTTAGCCGGAGCAGGAGGTAGAGAGTCTGGGTTGAAACTGGATTCTAAATAGACATCATCCACAATGTCCAAACTGGTGGGATGGCAAGTGGTCTGTGTTGGGGGAGTAAAAGAAACTCTCTGAGCCTTTTCTTTGAATCAGAGTAGTCCTGACCTTCCCAGTGAAAATGTTCCCTCATAGTGTGTAAAGTTTCCCCAAAGGAGTAGTCTTCAGGAGGAGAAGCTGAGGGAATGGAGTCCTCAGCATCAGAATCTTCATAAGGAGAGAAGGAGTAGTCTTGGTCCTCAGAGGAGTCTGAAGAAATGGACATTTGCTCAGAGGATGCATAATCTTCCTCTTGTCTAGGCCTTTTGTCAGGAGGGGGCTGGGAACCCCTGATTAAAGCATTCAAATCTTCAGCCATTTTGAGCATCTGTTTCTTAGGCATGGGGCCTTGAACAGGAGACTGAAGTGCAGTCCTTTTAGATTTAGGAGGAGTCTTCGACTTAGAAAACGTTTTAATGGTGAGAGTCGTCGGTCTGAAAACGCCTTCAGAAACCGATGGCGTTTCTGTAGCACCGACGTCTTTTGTAATAAAGTAGTCGGACGGGCCTGAAGTAAAAGGCTGCGTCGGCCTGGTACATTCCATCAAAATTTCCGTAGCGGTCTCGGGTTCCATATTTGCGGTAGTCAGGGGCTGCGTCGGAGCCTCACTAAGGACCGGAGAACCGGAGACCGGATCAGCTGAGGCCTTGGAATCTGGCTTAGGCCTGGGCTGTCTGTCCTTATCCCTGCGTTTTTTGTGCACACCGGTAGTCGGATGCTCCGACGGCATGGTGTAGTTAAATTTCCTACCGAAGTAGTGTCATGCGAAATCAAAGCGTCATTTAATAGTACGCTTATTAAACCTAGCACAAAACTGACAAGTAGTGACGTCGTGGTCTGGGCCTAGGCAAGGTATGCAATAAGAATGAAAATCCTTATGAGGTATTTGCTTCCCACAAGAAATACAATTGTTAACTTTTTCTGACATCGGTCTGAGGCAAGAAAAGTTTCCCCAACGTGGTACTTAACTTTATAGAAGACTTCCGTCTGAAATTCGAATTCGAAAATCTCAGGAGTCGCAGCAAGAAAGACTGAAGAAAATGGCGTCGGTTGCATTATATATACCCCTGGCACACTGACGTCAGGGAAGAGGCGACAGCAACCGACGCTGGACCAAGACTTTGGAATTCCAACTGACTGCGGGACCGCCTGACGACAGGATAACCCAAGTGTGATGACTGCAGCAGGGTAACACGAACATCAGGAAATCCCTGAGCATCTTTTTAAATTCTGAAAAATCTTGTCTCTCCCAGTGGAAATGCTCCCTCATGGTATGTAAGGTTTCCCCAAAAGAATAGTCCTCCGGAGGAGAAGCTGAAGCATCAGAACCCTTATGGGGGGAAGAGAATATTCCTGATCAGAAGACGAATAGTACAGTTTTGTACCTACCATAAATGTAGATGTCCGATAGGAATGCATCTGCAGTCCTTACAAATGGGGTAGCCCTGTCGTCAGGCAGCCCTTCGGTCGGCCGGATTCCAAAGTCTGGCTCTGGCTTCGGCTGGTGTCGCACTTCACCCGACGTCATCGCTGCAGTTTTTCGGGTATAAAGGCATCAGCCGACGCCATTTTCCTCAGTGTTTCTTGCCCCAGATGCCAGGTGCCCTCTTGGATGGCTAAATTTGGATAAATGCCAATGTTTCCAAGTAGTAGAGAGCAAACACCTAAAATAAGCATGTATGTACATATATACAAACAAATACACCATAATAGATCCCCCCCAAGCTAGCTGAAGGATGGCAAATACCCTAGGAGTACCACAGAGGGAAGGTGGGTGGGTAATCCTGACTGCAGATGCATTCCTATCGGACATCTACATTTATGGTAGGTACAAAACTGTACTATGTCCTTCAAGGATGCATCTGCAGTCCTTACAAATGGGTAGAATACCATAGCTAAACTAGGGGAGGAGGAAAAAGGAGAGATTATGGTGTAGTTAGGATCCCTTGCAAAACAGCAGTGGCAAAACCTGCTCGGGATCTAGAGTATAAAGGTAAATTGTAATGCTTGGCAAATGTATGCACGGAGGTCCAAGTAGCAGCCTCCATAATGTCCTTGGTAGCCACTCCTCGTAAGAAAGCTGTGGTAGTGGCTGTAGCCCTTGTGGAGTGAGGCCTGATGTTCTCTGGAGTTTTCTTTCCATGGCAGGAGTAACAAAATCTAATGCAATTTCCTATCCATTTGGAGATTGTCTGTTTTGAAATTGGTTTTCCTTCCTGTCCTGTTGCATATGCTACCAGAAGCTGGTCAGTTTTTCTATTGGACTTGGTCCTGTCCAGGTAGTAGCGTAATTGTCTATGTACATCCAAGGTATGCAAGAGTCTTTCTCCCCTGTTCTGTGGGTTGGGGAAGAATGTAGGTAGGTGGATAGCCTGATTTAAAGACACTCTGGATACCACCTTAGGCATAAATGTAGGATTTGTTCTCATGGACACTCTATCTTGATGTTAGATCAGGAAGGGTTGCACTGCCATTAATGCATGTAGTTCAGAGACCCTTCTAGCTGAGGTGATTGCCAGCAGGAAAGCAGTCTTCCAGGATAAGTATTGTAATTCTGCTGTTGCTGCTGGTTCGAAAGGGGGAAGTGTCAATTTTTCTAGCACAAAGTTCAAGTCCCATGCTGGCAATGGTGGTTTCCTGGGAGGTTTTACATTTTTAATTCCTCTCAGAAACTGTCTGAGCAGAGGATGAGAGAAGACAGGAGGATCCAAGCTGTATTCTGCTGAAATAGCTGATGCATGTATCTTGATGGAAGAATAGGACAGGCCTGTATGGAAGAGCTCTGCCAAGTACTCCAGGATGTTGGCTATGTTTACCAGTGCCACATCTTTTTGCAGTACTCCAAATGAGATATCTTTTCCATTTTGCTGCATAATTCTTTCTTGTTGAAGGTCTACGAGCCTCAAGGATTATGTCTTTAACCCTTTGGGATAAATTTGGGTTAATTGCTCTTATGTAATGTTCCAGGCAGTTAGCTGCAGAGTTTTCAGGTTTGGATGCAGGATGTTGTAGTTATTCTGTGTTAACAGTAACGGGATCAGGGGTAGTGTCCATATTTGTTCCCGAGACATGCTCCTCAGCAATGGGTACCAATGTTGTCTTGGCCAGTCTGGAGCTATCAGAATGATCCTTGGACGTTCCTCTTTGATCTTCAAAAGCACCTTGTGCATCAAAGGAAGTGGTGGGAATGCGTATGCTGTCAGGTTTTTCCAACTGAAAGATAGGGAGTCCACCTTCCAAGCAAGTGGGTGGTACGTTCTTGTGCAGAATTTCTTTAGCTGGTGATTGAGTGGGGATGCAAATAAGTCTATTTGTGGTAATCCCCATTCTCTTGTGATGGCTTTGAAGATGTCCGGATGCAGCATCCATTCGTGGGCATCTGTGGTAGTTCTGCTTAATATGTCTGCTAGAATGTTTTCTTTTCCCGGTACAAAAATTGCTTGTAACTGAATGTTGTAGCTCAGAGCCACGTCCCATAGGTCCAGTGCCAGCCGGCATAGAGGATATGAATGTGTGCCTCCCTGTTTGTTGATGTACCACATAACTGTGGTGTTGTCTGTCCTTACCATCAACTGACCTTCTTGGAGAAATGGTCTGAATGACTGGATTGCCAATTTTACTGCCAGCATTTCCTTTAAATTTATGTGCAGGCGCAGCTGGTCTTGAGTCCAGGAGCCTTGTATGCACCTGTCCAGCATGTGTGCCCCCCAACCGAGGTCTGAGGCATCTGTTGTGATGGTTTGGCTTGGTTGGCTGTTGCAGAAGGGCAATCCTGTGTTTGATTGACAGGCCTGAGCCCACCATAGGAACTCTTGCTTCAGGCATGGGATTATTGGAATTTTGGTTTCCAGGCTGTGCTTGTGTTGGGACCACAAATTCTTTAGGTACCACTGTAGCTTTCTCATATGCAGTCTGGCATGAGGGACCAGAATTATGCAGGATGCCATGAAGCCTAGGGCTTGTAGTACTTTTCTTGCAGTTAGATGGTTCTGCTTTGTTAATGCCAAGAAGTAGAGAGGTAGTTGCTCTTTCTTTTCTGCAGTTAGGAATGCCATTTGTTTTGATGTGTCCAGCTCTGCACCCAGCAAGGTTATTTTTTGGGATGGAATCAGCCTTGACTTTTTTATATTGACTGTATATTCCAGGGCTTGCAGCAGGTAAATGACTCTTTGTAAGTCTTCTGTTAGCTTGCTTTTGTTGTCCGCTTGTATCAGGCAGTCGTCCAGGTAGGGATACATTTGGATCCCCTGAAGTCTGCAATAAGCAATTACTGATGCCAGGGCATTTCGTGAACACTCTGGGCGCAGTAGATAAGCCAAAGGGCAATGCTGAGAATTGATAATGCTCTGATCCTGCAAGAAATCTGAGGTATCTTCTGCAAATTGGTCGTATGGGGACGTGCAGGTATGCCTCCTTGAGATCTAGAGTTACCAGCCAAGACTCCTTGCCCAGCATGGGAAGAAGCTGCTGTAGGGTCAGCATTTTGAATTTTGGAACAATGAGGAATGTGTTTAAAGCGGACAGGTCGAGAATAGGCCTCCATTTGCTCTCTTTTCTTGGTACCAGGAAGAGTCTGGAGTAAAATCCCTTTCCTTGTTCCATAGTTGGTACCCTTTCCACAGCTCTCATTCTTAAGAGTTGAGCTATTTGCTTTAGAGCTTCTGCCCTTTGAGTAGATGGTAGGTTTGGCATTCCTCTCTTTCCTGGTAGAGTATGGAAATGGAACCTGTAGCCTTGGTCTATAGTTTGCAAAATCCATTTTTCCCTTGTGATGCAATGCCAGTTCTTTGAAAATAAGGTTAACTTTCCACCTAAGGGTGCTTCCAGTTGTTCCCTGGTAGGCGGTGCCACAGCCAAGTCACTGTGATTGTGTTGTTGTAGTGGTGGTGGCTGCGTCCGTGCCTCGCTGGTTGTTACCTTGCCACTGGCGTCCCCTGTAGGCTCCCCTGGACTGGTTTCTGCCTCTTGAACGCCTATTCCTGCCTCTCTGTGTCTTAGAGGAGTCCGGAAAGGACCAATTCTTGGAGGGCCAGTTCCTGCTAAACCTTGGAGGTTGAACCTGTAAGAAATCTTTCACTGTTTGTACAGATTTCGCCTTCTCTTCCATCTTTTTTAGTACCTGCTGTGCAGGGGAACCAAATAAATTGACTTTGTCCATGGGTGCATCCAAAAGCTTTGATTTGACATGGTCTGGTAATGCCTGCTCTTTCAACCATGCATGTCTCCTGATAACTGTGCCAGTCATGGCTGATCTAAAGGAAGCCTCCAGTGCATCATAGCCACATTTTAAAGAATGGTTACTAACCTGCTGTATGTTATGTACCATTTCCTGAACATATTTTTTATCTAAAGATTCTTCAGAGGACAGCTTTTTAGTAAACTGGTCAAGCATAAACTCTTGATATTGAATCATATGAAATTGGCAGTTCAAAGCCCTAGCTGACAAAGTAGCAGAGGTGTAAACTTTTTTACCCCATCTCTCTAAGGACCTGGATTCCCTTTCAGAGGGGAGGGGGTTTTTAGTAGATGATGTTGCTACAGCTTTAGGACCCTGGGAGATAGTCTCTGGATCTGCAAAAGGAGCCTTGTATAAATGGTGATGAGTGTCCGGGACCCTGTAGAACCTATCGGGCTTAGCAGGGGCCGGAGGTAATGAATCAGGAGCAGTGCAAGCATCATTAAATGCATCATCTACAACAGAAAGAACTGGAGGTATAGCTAAAGGCCTATGTTGTGGCAAATGTAGAAAGGTTCTAAGCCTTTTCTGAGTCTGAGAAATCTTGGCCCTGCCACTGAAATTGTTCCCTCATAGCATGCAAGGTTTCCCCAAAGGAAAATTCCTCAGGTGGAGAGGCTGAAGGAATGGACTCTTCGGCATCAGAGTCTTCGTAAGGGGAATAAGGAGCCTCAGGAGGGTCTGTATGTTCTGAGTCATCAGAGGAATCATCTGTGGATACTGGCTCAGGGGGCTCTGCTCTAGGCCTCTTCTCTGGAGGTGGATGAGAGGTCCTGTCTGGATGAGGCTGGGATCCACGAATTAAAGAAATGAGATCCTCAGCCAAAGAAAGCATATGGGAACTGGTGCTGGGCCTGTGAGGGGGGTTTGGCAGGCACCGTTTTTGAAGCTTTGGCTGCTTTAGCCCTGGCAAAGGCCTTAATAGACATGGCTGCAGGAGGCCTAGCAGCTCCACGTGCAGGGGTTGAAATATCCAAGGGAATAGTGTCTGATAATTCCTGAGAAACCGCAACAGAAGGTTGGATTTCAGAAGCCGATTCTACCGGGTTAGAAGAGGCCTCGGTAGAAGGCATGGTTTTGGCTGAAGAAAGAACCGCTTGCTCGGTTTCGGCCGAAACCGAGACACTCGCGGTTTGCTTAACCGCGGTTTCGGCCGAAACCGCGGACCGCGAGTGTCGGTCCTTTTCTTTGAGTTTTTTTGGTAATCTGTGTAGTCGGAGGATCCGACGGCATAATATAGGCAAAATCAGAGCCGAAAAACTGCTCAGCAAACTCCGATCGATGTCTAAGCGTCCGTCGGTTAAAAGAAGCACAGGCTAGACAAGCTGCTACGTCGTGGTCTGGGCCTAAACAAGGTAAGCAGTAGGAGTGGAAATCTTTATGAGGTATTTGTTTCCCACAAGTTAAACAGTTACTTACTTTTTCTGACATCGGCTGAGGCAAGAAAGAGTCCCCAACGGGGTACTTAGCTTTTTAGAAGTCTTTGAAGTAGTATTCGGTAGTAGTAATCTCTGGATCTGACTGACCGGCACTTGCGAACAGCTTCTGCTTCGGGCGCCACGCGGCAAGAAAGACTGAGGAAAATGGCGTTGGCTGATGCCTTTATACCCGAAAAACTGCAGCGATGATGTCGGGTGAAGTGCGACACCAGCCGAAGCCAGACCCAGACTTTGGAATCCGGCCGACTGAAGGGCTGCCTGACGACAGGACTACCCCATTTGTAAGGACTGCAGATGCATCCTTGAAGGACATCAGAAAAAATGGAAACCTGATCTGAAGATTCATAGTCAGTCTCTTGCCTAGGCCTCTTATCAGGAGGGGGATGGGAACCCCTGATCAATGTAATCAAGTCTTCAGCCATTTTGAGCATCTGCTTTTTGGGCATGAAGGCCTGTCCACATGGCTCTTGAGTTTGTTTCTTTGCCTTTGAAGGTGCTTTAGTCTTTGCCTTTGAAGTTGGTTTAATGTATAGATGTTTAGGTCTGAATACACCCTCAGAAGCCGGTGCCTGCTCAGCGGCTCCAGACCCATCTGTCAGAATAGCGTCCGAGGCTCCAATACCTTGAGTTTCCAGCGGCATAGCCGACTCCACGTGGGAGTCGGTAGCGGCCTGCGACTCTAAAGTAGCGGGCGTCAGGGGCTACGAAAGCACCTCACTGAGAACGGGCGACTGGCTTAGGAGAAGCTTCGTTGTCGGTTTTGGGCCTCGGTTGTCTATCTTTTTCTTTGCGTTTCTTGTGAACTCCGGTAGTCGGATGGCTATCCGATGACATTTCTGGATAATTAAACCTGTGTCCAAAATAGTTTAATGCAAAATCATACCGACGCTTAATAGTGCGTTGGTTAAATCTAGCACAAAACTGACAACCTAAAATGTTATGGTCAGGGCCTAGGCAAGGAATACAGTAAGAATGAAAGTCCTTATGTGGTATTTTTCTTCCCACAAGAAATACAATTATTAACTTTTTCTGACATCAGTCTGGAGCAAGAAAAAAGTTTCCCCAATGGGGTACTTAGCTTTATAGAAGACTTCGGATCTGAAACTCGAATATCTCAGGAGTCGGCCGATCGGCACTTGTGAACTGCTTCTGCTTCAGGCACCGTGTGGCAAGAAAGACTAAAGAAAATGGCGTTGGCCGCATCTTTTATACCCCTGACGTCAGGGAAGTGGCGACAGTGGCCGACACAGGACCCAGGACTTTGGAATTCAGGCCGACTGAGGGCAACCTGCCAGCAGGATTACCCAAATGTAATGACTGCAACAGTGAAACATGAAGAACATCTGGACTGGTACTCCACAGCAGGAGTTGTTAGTTGAAAGGGCACATCATGTGTATTCTCCAAACCTGGCTATGAGAAAGCAATATAGACCTTTAATAGTAAAGATGGAACTCTACCAGCAGAAGGAGTCGATTCTGACAAAACTGTGGCAGAAGGACAAAAAGTACAGTTGTGTACACTTACCATAAATGTAGATGTTCGAATGTATTCACTGTTGCAGTCATCACATTTGGATTGTCCCTGACAGGGTAGCTCTTGGCCAGCCTGAATACCAGAGACATAGTATTTCTGCATGGGTTGCTGTCACTTGAGGACTGACGTCAGGTTGTCAGAAGTATAAAGTAAGGCAACCAACACCATTACATCAGTTTTTTTGCCCTAACCTGTCAGGAGCCCCCAAAGTAGGAGGAAAAGTTCTGGTGGAAGAACCTCACCAGTGGAAAATAAATATCAATATGTCCATTGTAAGGAAAGAAGCAACACAAGGAAGAATGGTAAAAGGAGAAAGAGAATACAGGGGATGAAGGGAGGGAAATCAGGAATGCGACAGTGAATACACTCGAACATCTACATTTATGGTAAGTGTACACAACTGCCCTATGTTCTTCATGTTTCATTGTTGCAGTCATCACATTTGGGTAGATTCCCAAAGCTGAGGAAATGGGTGGAGGCAATCAAGGAAACTAGGGACTGGCTAGGATGCCCTGCAAGACTGCAGAGGCAAACCCTGCGCTGGATTTAGAGAGGAATGGCAGGTGATAATGCTTGGTAAAAGTATGAAAAGATGTCCAGGTGGCAGCCTCCAGGATGTCGCTGGTGGGGACCCCTCTGAGGAAAGCTGCAGAGGTGGAGGCTGCTCTGGTGGAGTATGTCCTGACCCCCTTGGGGGGAGGCTTTCCATGTTGTTTGTAGCAGAAATGGATGCAGTGTGCTATCCAATTGGAAATGGTTTGCTTGGAGATGGCTTTGCCTTCTGCCCATGTAACAAAGCTAACCAGCAATTGACCAAACTTTCTGAAGGATTTGGTCCTGTCCAGAGAGAATCTGAGCTGTATGTGCACATCTACAGAGTGAAGAATCCTTTCCCTCTTGTTCTGGGGATTAGGAAAGAAGGTGGGCAAATTAATGAATTGGTTGAGAGCCACACTGCACACACCACCTTGGGCATGAAGGATGGGTTAGTTCTGACGGATACCCTGTCTTTATGGAAGATGATGAAGGGTTCCACAGCCATGAGTGCTTGCAGCTCAGAGACTCTTCTGGCTGAAGTGATGGCCAGAAAAAAATGCTGTCTTTCACGAGAGAAATTTGGGTTCTGCAGAAGAAGCTGGTTTGAAAGGGGCAGGGTGAGCTTTTCCAAGACAAAATTAAGGTCCCAAGCTGGTGTTGGTGCCCTTCTGGGGGGCCTCAAGTTGCTAGCCCCTCTGAGGAACTGTTTGATCAAAGGGTGTGAGAAAAGGGGCTTCTCAATGGGAAAATGAGCAGAAATAGCAGAGGCACGAATTTTTATAGAGGAGAAAGAGAGACCACTGTGTAGTAGGTCAGCTAAGTAATCCAGGATGAGAGGGATAGAGAGCTGTGCTGTACTGGCTCCCTTAGACTGGATCCAGGTGCAGAATCTTTTCCATTTATCTGCATAAGACTTTCTGGTGCTAGGACATCTGGCCTCATGGATAACATCCAGAACCTGTTTACTAAGGATGGCAGATTGGTTCGGGTTTAGGGAATAAGCCAAGGTCCCAAACTGAGTGTCTGCAATAGGGGATGCATGAATTCCCCTTACCTCTGGGTCAGGAGGTTTGGAATCTGAGGAAGATGCCATGGAGACAGCGGGGACAGGCTGCACAGCAAGGGGTACCAGTGTTGTCGAGACCAGTCTGGAGCATTAAGTATGGTCCTTGGTTTTTCCTCCGTTATTTTGAGCAGTACCCTGGGGATGAGAGGTAGGGGAGGAAAGGCACAGACCGATAGATTGACCCAGAGGAAGGACAGGGCATCCACTTTCCAAGCCATGCAGTGATGCTCCCTAGTGCAGAAGTTTCTGAGCTGATGGCTGGTGTGGGAGGAAACAGGTTGATCTTCGGGGTTCCTCATTTCTGAGTTATTAGGGTGAAGGTACTCTTGTTGAGTTGTCACTTATGTGGGTCCAGAAGGCTTCTATTTAATTGGTCTGCCAGAGAGTTGAGAGAGCCTGGTAGGAATTGTGCCAACAGGTGTAGTTGCATGGAAGAGTCTGTGAGCCAAATGATCATGGCCAGCCTGCATAGAGTATAGGAGTGAAATCCTCCCTGCTTGTTGATGTACCACATCGCAGTGGTGCTGTCTGTTTTGATCAGTAGACCCCTGGATAAAGAAGGGGTTTTGAAAGCTATCAATGCGTGCTGCACAGCCATCATCTCTTTCTGACTGATGTGCAGAGGGATTTGCTGTGGGCTCCATTGGCCCTGTATGCACCTCAAGCATAGTATGATACATCTGTGGTGAGGGTTTGGGCGGCAGGGGGGGTGGGGAGAAGGGCAGTCCCTTGTTGTGGGCGCATACTGTTGCCCACCAAAAAAAATCCTTTCTGAGGCAAGGAATTATAGGTAGAAGAGTTTCCAGGTCTTGAGAGTGTTGACACCAAAGGCTCTTTAGGTACTACTAAAGTTTCCTCATATGCAGTCTGGCATATGGCATGAGTAGTACGCCAGATACCATGAACCCCAGAGCTTGTAGGATCTTCCTTGCAGATAGTTAGGACCTGGTGGCTAGTTGAGAGAAGTAGGCTTTCAGGAAAAATGGTTTCTCTGGTGTAAGGTATGCCATCTGGGATGCTGTGTCCAGACTTGCTCCCAGGAAGATTATCTTTTGGGTGGGCACCTGTTTGGATTTATTTTCATTGATTGTGTACCCTAGAGAGGTTAGTAGGGTCTTCACAATGGCCAGGTGCTTGAGCAGCTTTTCCTGGCTGTCTGCCTGAATAAGGCAGTCCTCTAAGTATGGGTAAATTTGAATATTTCTTTGTCTGTAAAAATGCAATGGTCGGAGCCAGACATTTTGTGAAAACTCTGGGAGCAGTAGATAAGCCAAAGGGAAGTGCAGAGAACTAAAAGTGTTAAGATCCTGGCCTGAAGCGGAAATATTTCCTGCATGATTCCCTGATAGGAATGTGGAGGTAGGCCTCTTTTAGATCTAGGGTGGCGTCCTTGGAGACTATGGGTAGCAGCTGCTGGAGGGTGAGCATTTTGAACTTTGGGATCACCAGGAAGGTGTTTAGAATTGATAGATCGAGGATGGGGTGCCAGGTACCCTTTTTTCTGGGCACCAGAAAAAGTCTGAAGTAGAAGCCTTGGCCTATCTGCTCTGCAGGAACGTGCTCTACTGCCCCCAAGGAGAGCAGGGAGTGGGTTTGCTTTTGAGCTTCTGTCCACTGATTTGGTGGTGTTTCTGGGAACCCTCTTGGGTTTGGAAGGGTGTGGATGGAGAATTTGTACCCCTGAGACATAATTTTCAGAACCCATTGGTCATTGGTAATGGTGGCCCACGTGCTTGAGTGAAAGGAGAGTTTTCTTCCTAGGGGTAAATGAAGGTGGGCAGAGGGGAGGTCGGGAGGAGGTGAGTCATTGTGAGTTCTTACCCTAAGGGGGCGGCTTAGAACTCCTGGTTTTGAAGTGGAGGTAGTCCACTGCTTAGATCTCTGCATTCCCTGGGGCTGCTGTCTGGGGGGGGGGTCTGTTTCCACGGGGCCTAGGCTGGGCTGGTTTACTCGGAAAAGGAAAGAACCAGTGCTTGAAGGGACAATGCCTGCTGAACCTGACCTGTAAGAAATCCTTAACTGCTTGCATAGATTTTGCTTTTTCTTCCATCTTTTTTAAGACCTCTTGTGCCTTAGTGCCAAATAAGTTATCTTTGTGCAAGGGGGCATTCAACAATTTAGATTTGACATGGTTTAGCAGGGGTTGTTGTTCTAATGACAGATCCAGTGACTGCTGCCCTGCAAGAAGCTTCTAGGGCATCAAAGCCACAGTGCAAAGTGTGTTTTGTTACTGGACTTGCAGAATGCATTAACTCTTATAAATCTTTAGATTCTGCCCAAGCAGGAATGGAAGACATTTTTTGTTTTAGGAGTTCCAAGGTATGTTGCTGAAATTTCAGCATATGGAGCTGACAGTTTAGTGCCTTGATAGCAAGAGTAGCTGAGGTGTATACTTTTTTACCCCATCTGTCCAATGCTCGGGAATCCCTGTCTGAGTGGGTGGGATTCTTAGCAGAGGTTGCTTTAAATCCTTTTGGCCCTTGAGAAATGACCTGAAGGTCAGCTGTTGGATTTTTAAAAAGATATTTGTGTGAGTCAGGGACTCTATAGTCCCTGTCTGGTTTTCTGGGAGCAGGAGGTACGGAGTCAGGAGTCAAGCTGGATTCATGGAAAACATCCTCCGCAACATCCAGGACTGGGGGGATGGCCAAGGGTCTGTGTTGCAGAAGATCTAGGAATTCCCCAAGTCTCTTTTTAGACTGAGGGTAGTCCTGACTTTCCCATTGGAAATGCTCCCTTAAGGTATGCAGGGTTTCCCCAAAGGAAAAATCCTCCGAGGGAGAGCCTGAAGGAATGGAGTCCTCTGCATCAGAATCCTCATAAGTGGAGAGGGGTTGCATGTCTTCATAGTCAGATGCATCAGATTCATCTGACTATTGTTCAGACAAAACTACAGGGGACAGATCTCTTTTCCTTTTTGAGGGGGTAGCCTGGCTTCCCCTGATCAGCATGATAAGGTCTTCTGCCGTTTTAAGCATTTGAGACTGAGGCAGGGTAGCAGGCACCTGAAAGTGGGTCGTCGTTTTCTTGGGTGTGGTTTGAACCCGGGGGCCTAACAAACTCGGTCAATTTTGAAAGAATGGTAGTCACGAAAGACGTCAGTTTGTGTCGAGATTTAGTAGTGTGAAGGACTTCCTTGGAAGCTGGTGCCTGCTCAGCAGCTTCGGACCCATCCAAGGTACAGACGACCGCTGGATCCTTAGTCGAAGAAGAGTTTTGCGGCATACCGGACTCCGAAAGGGTCTCGGTAGAGGTCTGTGAATCAACTGAAACGGGCATCAGGGGTTGCAAAATCGCCTGGGTGTCAGAAGACTGATGACTAGCTTAACGGAAGTGTTGTCCGTAGGTTTGGACCTGTGCAGTCTGTCTCTGTCTTTATCTTTACGGTTTTTGGAAGATCTGCTGTCGGATGGCTTACCAAAGCCATATCTGAATTCGAGGACTGTAAACAAAAATATCTGGCTATAATAAGGGCCCAACGACAGATAGTTCTGGTGTTGAACAAAGCACAAAAGCGACAATGGGGGACGTTGGTCGTGGCCTAAACAAGTGCCACAGTAAGAGTGGAAGTCTCAGTGTGGTATTTGCTTTCCACAGGCGAGACAATTATTAACTTTTTCTAACACAGGTTAGTGCAAGAAAAAAGGATCCCCAATGGGGTACTTAGCTTTAGAAGACTTCAACTTCAATTCAGAGACCGGCACTTGTGCGAACTGCTTCTGCTTTGGGCTCCATGGCAAGAAAGACTGATGTAATGGTGTCAGCTGCCTTACTTTATACTTCTGATGACCTGACGTCAGTCTTCAAGCGACAGCAACCAACGCAGAAATACTAAGTCTTTGGTATTTGGGCCGGCCGAGGGCTACCCTGGCAGTGATAACCCAAATGTGATGACTGCAACAGTGAAACACGAAGAACATCAGTGTTTGCAGAGAATGATTACTCATTGTACACTAGGCAGAAAAGGAATAAACTCATTCAAACTATTCAAGGAATATTGAGATGCAGGTGTGAGATTCAAACTGCTGTACCCAGGTGTCCTCAGGTTATTCTTCCCTGGAGGGACAAAATCATTTCTTGATGAAGTACATGCTGAAGAGGACATACAAAAGTTTGTCCAACAAAAAGTAAGCTGTGAAACAGAAGGAGAGTCTGCTGCTTCTTCTTCTGATAATAAAGACCACAGAGCAACTTATACCTGTGAAACCTTTTCCACTGTTTCAACAGAAAATGTTGGAGAGAAAGAAGGGAGCATGAGAGCTGACTAGAAGAATCGAGAATACATTAGAAATGAAGCAGAGACTGGATATGGGAGATGGAGATTAACAGTAATAAAACCAGCAACTTAATGTGGGATTACAATGCAATAATTATATTTGTGAAATATGACAGAACAAGAAAATCCAGAAATCTTGGACTTGAAAATTTCAGAATATGTTGGGCTTGCATGGAACTCTAAAAATATATGCCCTACTTCATGTAATTAATGTTTGAAAAATGCTTTGGGGAAGACAGGAGAAAGTTAACATTTTTAATAGAACTATTTTTGTGGTGTATGGTGCTGCGGTAGCATTGTCTCCTCACAGCAAGACGTTGTCGCATTCGATTCTCAGTTAGAGCGTCTTCTGTGTGGAGGCATGCGTGAATGGGCGTGTCTTCGTTGAAGGTTGTGCGTCAGGGCTGGTAACCCGGCACGTAAAAATCCACTACCAAACATTAGCGGACTGCAGTTCCGCTGTGGCAACCCCTAACCAGGATAAGCCAAAAGACACAACAACGTGGTTTTCTTTGCATGCTACAAAGTTACGCCTTTTTGGTTATTTTTAAGTGTAATGAGGATTTTAACTGCTGTTCATTTTTTTCCCTTTCTTTCTCCCTTCTCTCCTTATTTTTGTTCAGTTTTAAGAAATGCAGTACTGCAATACAAAAAAAAAAACTTGTTAAAGCAGCATGACAAAAGACAAATTGAAGTGCATTTTCTCATTCTTGCATGGGGGAGTGACTGGATTAAGGATCTTAGATTGATTTAGTAACATGTTTTAAGAGAAAGCAAGTAAAGGAAAAATAATAAGGAATATTATGAGGCTTTTTTCTAGCAAATGAATGTATGCTTAGTAGCAATGCTGTACCTGCCTTCATGTCTACATGGAAACAAGCTGATAAAGAGAAACTGACTGGTTCTCATGTCTCCTGGGAGACAATCTGATTAAGAGAAACTGGCTGTAGTCTGGTGGAGAGTGACTGACTGGGGGGAAAAAATCAAAAGAAAACAAACTGGCTATGAGATAATGTTCTCTGAAAGCATTCAGGCTTTTTTCCAGCAGGGAGAGCTATAAAGATGAGACAAAACCAGTTAGCACTTAGTAGAAGCAGAGGCTGCACCATGCATTTTAGCATGGATAACCTTTCTTTTAGGTTAACTCAAGTCTATGAGTTTGGCGGTCAGTTTGGGACATCTGTTCCTATTAGGAGGGTAAAACTTCAATATTTGAAGATGTACATAGTTTCTTGTGTTAATATTTATTAAATTAGGTTTTAGAGGGTATTGGGTGCTTGTTTTTTTTCTTTAAGGACTATCAATAAAACAAAATAATTTGTAAGATGTGACATAGGCTCAAATGGATATGACAAGAAACTATATAAAAGTTTAACCTGCCAACGTGCATGTAACACAAAAGCTAGAATTAGACATTTACCAAAAAAGACATTATACGTAAAAGGTGGGAATAATAAATATGGTGATGCCTTCTGTAATGTCTTTAAATGTCAACGGTCTCACAGATAAATACAAAAAAGAAAGAATAGTGAACTATATTAAAAAAATGTAGAGTGCAAATAGCTATGTTACAAGACATGCACTTGGAAAGAAGTGAAAATGTGAATTTGATAAAGAAAGGTTTTCAGGATGGTTATTCAGTGGAATATCTGGGACTAAGGAAAAGAGCAGTACTTATATTAATTGGAAGAGGAGCTCTAATCATGAAAAAACAAGATAAGCATGATAATAATGGCAGATTTGTAGTGCTAAGGGGCTACTGGCAAGGGAGTAGGACTACAGTGGCATGTACTTGTATTCCACCTAAAACTGCTATAATGGAGCTTAAGTGAATGAAAGATGTCAATTCAGTAAAAGGAGTTCAGAATTTACCTACTAATCCCCAATATAATAAAAAGTGGACTAGGCTAGACAGAATTTACATTTCACAGAAACATGGGCGGACGTGGTGGTGCAGAGGTAAAGCATTGTCGCCTCACAGCAAGAGGTTCTCCTGTTCGATCCTCAGCTGGGGTGCCTTCTGTGCGGAATCTCCATGTCCTTCCTTCAGTCATGTGGGTTTTCTCTGGGTGCTCTGGTTTTATCCCACATCCCCAAAACATGCTGCAAGTGGATTGGACACTCAAAATTGGCCCTAGGTGTGTTTGTGTCTTCTTTGGAAGTTTGGGTGCAAGGCTGGCAATGCTACACCATAAAATTCCACTGCAAATCTTTCTGTGGACCGTTGTTATGCTGTGGCAACCCCTAATGGGGAAAAGTCGAAAGGACAAGAAGAAGAAGATGATGTGCATTTAATTGAACATTTTGATACACACTCAATAACTATTTCAGATCATGTGCCAATAATAACCAAAATAAAAAAAAAACATGGTAATGAAATAAAAATGAGATACTGGCGCTTTCCTACCTATCTGTTGAAAAAGAGAGAAATTTAAGGAATGAGTAGTGGAAATCTTTCAGGAACTAATAAAATGACACCCCAGCCCCATGTGCAAAATGGGAAAAAGGGTTTGAGGATGGATGGATTAGAGATGATATAAATTACTTATGAAAATAGAGCTAGGGAGTGTGATCAAATTAAGGTGGAGTTTAAAAATAGGGTGGAAATAAATAAAAAGGAGCTATGGTTAAGAAGTAACAAGAATTACAAGTACTCCAGAATAGGAGGAATCTCACAGAACAAGAGTAGGATCAGTTGCAGAATGCTAACCAAACAATAAGGGACTACCTCAAGTTTAGACTGCTGTTAAGCAACTGTTTTTTGACAATAACACTAGAGCACAAAAACATTTAGCACAACACTCAAGCAGCAGAAATTAGAAAGGGCCATTGCCAAGCGTAGGGAGCCTAAAACAATGAAAGTAACAAGAAATTCTGTACAGGTATTAGAAATATTTTGGAAATTCTATGAAAATCTGCATAAATTAGATAATTAGGGAAATCAAAAAAAGACAAATGAAAATGTTTATGGAAGAACTAAAAATGCCAAGGTTAGAGGTAGATGAGGCTCAATTACTAACGGTTAGGATAGGAGGAGAGGAGATAAAAACTGTGATGTATAATCAATCTACAGGAAGGTCCCCAGGAATAGATGGTATTCCTGTGGAAGTTTGGAAGCTAGCAGGGGAAAAAACTAACAAAGATCTGGAAGGTTTTGTTTAAGAGTATTTTAAAAGGAGGAGAAGTACCAAAATCCTAGAAGAAATCAGTGGTACTGTAATACTGTAATGGAGGGTAAATATCTATCAGATCCAGCTTCATACAGGCCCATTTCAATATTAAACCATGATTATAAAGTGTTCATCTCTATAATGGCTAAAAGAATGGCAAAAGTAATGCCAAATTTGATAGATAGGAATCAGTGTGGTTTTGTGGAGTGGAAGCAATCATTTGACAACATTAACAGAACACTGATGATCCATAAGGAAGCAGAATTTAAGAAAATACCATTGTTATTGTGGGGTCTTGATGCAGAGAAAGCATTTGACATAGTAAGCTTAGATTTTATGAACAGGGCAATGGAAGCATTTGGAATGCCTGAAAAAAAAAATAAGGTTGATTAGGAGTGTATATGAGGGAATCAGACGTGAAAATTAAAGTGGGTGGGGTCCTCTCTGATAACTTCTGCTTGCACAGAGGAACCAGGCAGGAGTGTCCTCTTTCCCCCGTTGTTATTTGCATTATATTTAGAACCACTAACAAGGAAAATAAGGAACTCAAAAATTCAAGGATTTAATTGGTATGGTAGTTAAGAAAAGCTGGCTTTATCTGCAGATGATACAATTTTATACCTGACAAAACCAGAAAGGGACACTGCAATGTTGTGGAACATTTTGAGACAGTTTCAAATCTTCTTGGGATACAAAATTAATGAAGCTAAAACAAAGGCAATAGTGGTAAATTATGTACCCACATATCAATTGGTTCAGCAATATCCATATTTATAAGCCATGATAAAATTAAGTATTTAAAAGTACGGATTAAAAATGATTCTGGTGTGGCAACTGAGAATATGTGGGAAGAGACTAAACAAAAGATAACAAAAAAACTGAGAAAATGGAAGCTTTGTTAAATGGATATGGATAACAAGATACACGATGCAAGCAGTTAAAATGTTTTAGTCCCATTAGTCTTATACACAGGTCAGGCATATTTTTATCAACCAGAGGAGAAGTTGTGGAAAGCAATTAATAAAGAGTTGAAGGACTTTATCTTGGAGGGGAAGTCAGCAAGAGTCAAGTGGGATAAGCTGATTCTTCTAGTAGAACAAGGTGTATTGATATTACCTGATCTGAAGGTATATTTTAGAGATATGCAGTTAAGGCTCCTATACATAGCACAAGCAGCAAACTATAATTCAAAGTGGAAAGGGATGATGATGAAACAGCAGCGAAGCTCAAGTAACTGGGATTTGGATGCAAGCCTTTAAGTAGAATAACAATAAACATACAGAATATTATACCTATAAAGAAGCAGAAAGTATCCTAAGAACTAAGCCAACAAGGGAATGGAGAAAGGAAATTCTGCCGATAGGGATGACTGCAATTAGGGATATAGACAATAGGGGGCTGGAATTTATTGGAGAAAACTGGTAAAGGAACAAAGGTATTGGGAACAAAACTAAAGAAAGATGATAGAATGGGAAGATGCCAAGAATTTATTTCGACTGCAAGTTAGAGATTTCCTTCCCTATCAAAGACTGACATCAGAGTACAGGCAAAGAGAAAGAAATAGGTGGGTCCCTAAACAAAAGACCAGCACTGGTAGAACATTTAGCTTAATCTAGAACAGAAGCTGCCATTAAAAAAGGAATAATTAGTGGAGCATATAAAATATTGCATGATAACTATAAGAATCAATCACAGGAGGTTAGAAAGGCTTGGGAAGAGAGACTGGATAAGCAATTCTCAAAGAAACAATGGGAAGATATATGTATGTCTCCCAAATATGCAACAAAATCTAGATGATTTAGGATTTTTGCTTGGAAATGTTTACATAGATATTTTTATATCCCAAGTAGACTCCAGAGGATTTTTCCTAAGGTAGACAGCAAATGTTGGAGGTGTGACTGGGAAGAAAGAGGTAATTGGGAACGTATTTTCTGGAAGTGTGGTGAGTGGGCAGACTGTAAGGATTCCCTGCAGAATGCACTGTTGGAGATACTGTATGGGCAGACTGGTGTGATGAGGGAGATGAATTTTCTGAGCTATTTCACAGAATGGAAATGAAAATCTAAGTCAACTTTACTAGAAGTAGCGAATATTGTAACGGAGATAAAACAAATAGAAGTGAGATCTTTAGAAAAGGGAAGGAGCAAACTACATAGGAAAAAAATGGGAACTGTGGGAACAATACATACAGGGGAGGAATGAGGTTTAAAAGTAGGCAGGACTTAAATGAACAATGTCATGTTTGACTGAAAATTATTGGGTACATTATAAGTGATGTACAATATTTGCAACAAGGAGCATGTCAATATGGTTTGCGATGAAAAGCTTGCAACTAGGACAGTGTCAGTGTGGTTTGTTTCCATTTATATAAATATATGTTTACCTTTGTCCTAAGTGATGGTTTAATTAAGATGTTTCTTGTTGTAAAAAAGGGTAGAAATTGAATAATTTATGTAATGCTGCTTAGGTTATATGATATATAGCAATATATGTCAAGTATAATGTTTGTACATGTGAATTTGTTAAAATAGTTTGATTACTATTATATAAATGTAAATTTGCCTGTGTCACAAATGATAATTCAATAAAGGTGTTGAAAAAAAAGAACTACTAAGAGTGCACTACATATTCCCAGACAAGCAGAAGATGAAATTTGGACAGGCACACTTAAGAGTTTGCTGGTCTTTTATAAGAAACACTCAAGGGTGAAATCTGTAAGTATGGTTGAATGAGTTTCTTCTACATTACTGAATCTATCTTTTCGTTATTGCAGTCTATTCCTCTTGGTACGTTATGACCAAGACAATGATTTCACATGTAACTGAAAACAATTTGGTCATTGCACTTTCAAAACGTGAATCAGGTTAGCAAGGAAATTCTGACTAAATCTGAATAACAGATTGTTTAGAAAAAAAGGTTCACATAAAGTCAAAGGCTAAAGCTAAACTCTTTACTTAAATTAAATTATGTCAATGACCAAAGAGCTGAAATTATTGTTATATGATACTTAAAAAAAATGTTATCCAGTGTGAATTTTCAAGGAAATGCTTTTGAGAAACAGTGCACAATGGTTTTACAGGGATGTAATAACAGTTTACACCTTATGACTCATAGTCATACCACAAGAAAAAAAAAAATCCATTGCCAAACACAAAGACGCAGCTATCAGTTTTAACTCGCATGCCATATTATGCTTTAGAAATAACACCATAGCAGTCTGTTAAATCGAAGATCATTGCTAGTGCAACCCTATACATAAGCAGGACCAAATCCAAGCATTAAAATATCTGGTGCTGAGGAACTATGTAAGCATAAACATTAATATAATGAGCATTATCTGCATAAAAAATTAATCTGGAAAAATATTTTTATCTTACCTGATTAAAGACTCCAAAATAGTGGGTGTGGGGCCTTTCTGAAATTCTAGTTCCTTATAATGCAAAGCTTTAGCATATGCACGGCACTTGGCTGCCCTTTCTCCTAGAAGTACAATGCCATTATCATCCCTAAGTGGAAGGGGGCCCTGTAAAATGAATACCATTAATGACCACCTTATCGTAAAAGCACAAAAACAACTCAGAAGACTTTACAAAGCAGTCATTCTTAAAACTATCTACCAGACACCTTAACTTAAAAGACAAGACTTTTACATGATCCTTACTGTTACACACTTGCTCATCATAAATACAGACATCTGTCAAGCATCATGAAGTACATCACTCTTCTGACCCTCAATAACCCATACAGTCCCAGACAAATCGTCCAAGGTATCTCAGTGCAATTTGGGGTTCTTGTTTTTTCACCAAGTGTTGTAAGATCAAATTAATTTTTTTCTCCCCTGTTGTGTGATATCAGAGCAGGTATTTTTAATTTTTTTTTGGGGGGGGTGCCCCCACAAGGGGGTCTTACCAAAGTTCAGCAAAACTGTTTTCCCTCACTTTTTTTTTTTTTTTTTAAATCATACAGTACTCAATAGAAGTGCTGTTGATGGACTGACACGTATTTGACATTTTGGCACCATCTTAATAAAGGCTGGCCTCTCTTGTTTATTCTTTTTTCCAAACATCAGGAGACAATACTGAATTGACCAGACTCTTGATACATCAAGCTTTATGACTTTGTCAATGTTCTACACATCTAGAACACATAATTTGGTAAAACATGGTTTACTGCCAGCGACAACTAGTAAACCTTGGATTTGTCACTCTTTTCCTCTGTGAGATGACTCTCAGAATCACTCAGAGCCATAAAAATCATAAGGAAAGATGCTGTCTCCACTGCTGCGACGGGATCTGAAAGAAACACTTGAAATAAACTACCATATTACTATTATGCTTTTTTTGGCTACTCTCCTGCCCACATGATTTTAAATAAAAGGAAAACAGGGTGAAGGGACATGATTTTAAATATAACTCCCTGATATCAACAGCAAAATTAACTATGAGGTTACTTCTAAAGCTGTCATATGTTGTCTATGAAATTCAGCAATAGCACTGCAAACAAAATATGTAAACCTGACATGAATAAAGCAAGGAATGTAAAGTTTGCAAGTACACAAACATTAATGGTTGCTGAAGGAGACCCCAAACAGTTTCTCACCGTGTCTGTGTGCGTGTCTCTCTGAAATGGGTGATGGTATATAGTCACAAATAGAAATACCATATTATTGGTAACCTACCAAAGGTGACAGCAGTACAGAAATTAAGAGAGCTGTAGGAGTTCCCCTGCAACACATTACCACATTCTTGCAGCACTTAATGAAGAAAGTACATTCTGCTGAATGAAACAAATTCACATAGGACAGCTACAACGTGGTCAAAACAAGCTTAATGGCATAAAGAACAAGTCATGAAGAAATTAAGCATTGAATATAAATTAATATCTCATGCGGTTTTATTTATTCACTTGGAAAAAAACATTCTTGGCCACAAGTTTGCTTCCTACTGTTTTACCTGACAGCATGCAATGAGAATGGTACAATGTAATGGAACAAAGTTGTAGAATGCAATAACATAGCCAACAGCAAACAAAAGGGAAACTGGAAAAAAACAACATATCCCATAATTCTAAGTAGTACTGCATAATACAGAAGGAATCAATAATATGGCGGTGTTTCATACAAAATGAGTTACATGAATATCTACTATGTAACATGGGGACCTTCAAGGCTTCTCAGTCAGCAGGAGCCCTAAAATGAACTCTTCAAATGAATTCACTGAAACGCTTTACCACAAAGCAGTTTACAAAAGAGATGATGTTCAATCAATCAAATGCTAAAGGTCAGGAGAAATGTCTACATTAAAACAATATATATGTGAATCAAATATGGTTAAGACACTACATCAAAAATTCAGTCTATCAAAACCACATCAACATATTTTAAAATTTAAAAAACTGAATGCAACAAAGGTTATTTCTCAAAGTACCACTAACCCGTGGATTTTGCGAATGATTAGGTGTGGTTTCAGTGACTGACAGACGGTAGTAGCAGACTGTTTAACCAGATATTTGCACAACCTTTCAAAACAGCGCATCAGTCTAAAGAATTCAGAAATCATGACCACTCCTACTTAATTATGAATGAGAATGCTTAACAATAAAACACATTCTTATTCTTCAAAATATGTACACTGATGCAAAACCTGTTGTTCTACTAACTATACCAGTAAATTTGATTAATATTTAAAACTACTCCTGTTGCAAACCATCAACCTCTTATTCTTCAGAAAATGCACAATGATGCAGAACATGTTGTTTACTCACTTTCTAAGGTAATTCAAGTAATATTTAAAAACTGTCCCCGATGTAAAAAGAAGAGCTAAATACTTACTTTAATGCTAGATCCTTGTTTTCCTTCTCTGGTTATCTCGACAGTTGGGTTTAGCCACTTAAAATAGGACCTGAGCTGGTAATATCTTCAGAGTTTCTCCAGCTCCTCTCTACTGTAATGCCTATAATAGCAGCATTTCCTTATATGGAGTCTGCCATAAAAACCCCTGGAAAAGGAGCCCCAAGTAATAATTTGTAGACAAAGTGAAGACTTCAGGTTTAGTCCCTCAAAAGATGAAAGCTAAATGATATTATGACAATCTGGAAGTTGGGAAAGAGGGTGGTATGTAGAGATGGCTGGAGAAGCACAACAAGAATTTAGCATTATGTTAAGTACATACTTTTTGTATCCTATGCTGACTCAGCAGTTTGGCCAGTGTCTCCATCTACCAATATTTCCAGATAGCATCATGACAGGATATCACTGAGCATGGTGGAACCAAATGCAGTTCTATATTCGGAAATGAGACCCATCTTGGGCAAAAGAATGTATGGTAGACCAAGTTGTTACAGCAGAGATGTCATCCAAAGATGAATTTTTGAAAAAGGCAGTAGGTGTGGAAACAGATCTAGTACAATGCACGCTTGGTTTTGTTGAATGGGAAAAGTCCCTTTAAATTACAAACAAAGGAAATGCAATCAGAAAGCAATCTAGTTAAGGTGACTGGAAACCTTCAATCCCAATCTGGCCTTAGAAAAGGATACAAACTACTGGTCATCTTTTCAAAACAGTTCCATGCAAGTAAAATCAGAACTGACAATGTATAGCTATGGTATGTAAAATACATTCCCCTTTGTTAAAATAATTAGGAAAAAAGACAGGCAAATGTATAACTTGGTCAATGCTGACTTCACAGATAACTTAGGTACAAAGGTTGGACTGTGTTTGAAACTCTGTCTTTATGAAACCACAGATAAAGGTGTTCGCAGAACAAGGCTTGTAGTTCATAAATTTGGCCGAAGTAACAGCCATCAGAAATGAGGTTTTCCAAGAAAGTAATGGCAAATTGATGGAAAAGTCAGGTTTTAAAGGGAGTCTCAATGAGAACTTGCAACATCAAAGTAATATCTCAGGGAGGAGTCAGATCTTTGATAGGGGGCCTCAGCAGAAATGTTACTCATTAGGAAAACGTTTAGCAAATTTCAGAGATGCTACAGGTAAAAGCATTTGATCCCATGTGAAAATTGGAAATAGTTGTTAACTGCAAACTGGAAGAGCCAAGGTGAAGAGAAACCAAAGGTCTGTAGCTCCAAAAACATAGCAAAAAAAAAAAAAAACAAAGGTTCCACAGACCACCAGGTTAAACAACATAAACTCTTTATTGTAAAAACAAGCGCTTGAAGGTACACGTGGCTAATTTTTATGAAGATTCGGTTAACCTTGATTATAATCCAGTACACCTGTAGCTAGATCTTTTCCTGAATGGATGAGGAAGCTGGCTTTTGTGGAGAACAACCCTCTTTTGAATGTTGCCTTTTCAAAAGGTAATATCAGTACGGCTGACTCTATGCCGATAGACAACAGTGAGTGTTTTTCTGAAATGTTTAAGACACTGGAAAATGAACTGTACCAATTAAAATGTCTGCAATGGCAGTGTTTGCATTTGGAAGCCTGTCTACATTTTCATACTGTTCCATGAGGTATGAGGGTTCTCTGTATGCCCACATATGGCAAACGTCATCCTGAGATCAACCTTGAAACCAGCTCCAAGTATATGCAACTACTTATAGACTTTTTTCTACCCGAGGAACAGAGACTGGCTAAATCCATGGAACAATAGCAACGTGAGATTGAAAGGAAGTTTCCTAGTGAAGATTATTTACTTAGACTGGATACACTATTGTGCAATTAGTTCTTATGACACCAAACTTCAACAAGTTACGACTAAAAAAACTGAATAGAGATTATCATGATTTTAGTAAAGGCAACATTTTTGTGTGGCCTAAGGCTTCTTTGGTTAAAAAGCAACAAAGTGCAGTCTCTACCGCTGTTGTAGTGGAAGGAACAGGATTGGCTGAATGAGCCAATTGAGCTGTTTCCTCTGACCAATCAATGTCAGGCTCTTCGGAGCCAGCTGGGATGCTGACGTCACACCTGTCTTCAATAGTGCATTCGCAGAGGGAAAAGGAGAAAAGCAAGGAAAAGTGCAACGAGAATGCAAGACCCAAGACATTATATCACAGCTGTTTTTTTACCCATTACTTGTTCCTTTGAGGAAAAAGAAGGAGAAGAAAGTAGAATTGCTGCTAGTGAGTCCAATACGCAGGTCAGGCAGCAGAGAACGGAAACGCAGAAAAACATCGGTCTGACTGCAGGTACAGATCATCTGCTTTTTAACCTTTCTAGTGCTGTGTTATCAAATTTACAACTACGTATTTTGCGTAGGGGGTTGAACTTTGTGCCAGCAACCAAACACATATATACTAATTAAGTTATAGAACAAAAACAGTTTGGTAGAAATTTACAATTAAAAAAGTTATTTGGAGCACATGAAGGAGATAATTTTAATACTGGGAATGTGAGAAAACCCAATTTGTATGTGCCACCAATGGACTCCATGATTGAGACTTTTATTAAACTTGTGAAGACCAGCTATGTAGTAAGGAATTGTATAGTAAGAACAAATGTTTTTATAATTTTACATATGAAGAACAATTGGCCTTAAAAGCCTTGCAGGACAATAAGAATTTGATTATATGACCAGCAGATAAGGGAGGGGCAATAGTGCTGATGGACATTAGCTCTTATAATTGTAAAATTAAATCTATGCTTAAGTCGGATGCGACATGTTTTAATAAGCAATGTTGAAGTATCCAGGGTGATTGTACATGTTAGGGAGGTTTTAAATGAATTGAAAGCTTCAGGTATACTCTCTGAAGACATTTTCAAATTTGTTGCTGATTGTCCAGTGACACTGATTTTCAAAACTCTACCTAAAATACATAAATGTTTAAGTAACCCACCTCTCTTAGGCCTATTGTTTTGGGCAGAGGATGGGTCACTGAATACTGTTCAATGTGGACAGAATCAAAGTTAAAAACTATAATTCCCAATGTATCTAGAATTTTAAGAGACAGTGCACATTTTTTGACATTATTGTATGATTTTATTAGTAGTAATGTCTTTAGAGATCCAGTTTTGTTGGTTACTTTGGATGTTAAGAATTTATTTACTGTCATACTGAATGGGTATGGACTCACAGCAATAAAAAGGTTTTTGAACATCAATAGTTATTTTGATAAGAAGACAGTATTGCAGATTTTGTGTTTATTGGAAATTGTGCTTGAGAACAATATCTTTCTTTTTGGTGAACAACATTTTTGGCAGAAATGGGGGGTTGCCATGGGCCAATTCATATGCCAATTTGGTTCTCGCACAATGGGAAGAAGATTTTCTTTTCAATACCGAACATGAATAGAAACAACTTATTTTTTACACGTTTTGTAGATGATGTGTTTTTGCTATGGGCTGGCACCACTGATGCATTGATGGAGTTAATTGAATTTAGAGCATACCACTAACTTTTTGAGGTTTTCTGTGCAGCACTCTTTTGGAGAGATTGATTTTTTGGATGTTAGGATAGAATGTAATACTGATGGGACATACAATACTAAAGCTTTTAGAAAAGATTGTTGGAAAAATGTTATATTGGCTTAGGACAGCATGCACTCTGGCTTTGTCTTTCAAAATATTGTGAAGGGACAGGCCCTACAGCTATCTAGGTTATGCATAGATGATCAGTTTTTTCTAGTGAGATGGATGACCTTACCACTAGACTGGTCTCCATAGGTTATAACCATATTGAGGGGGATAATGTAATACAAACAGTGAGGTGCTCTAGACAGACAACAACAGCACCTTGTTACTCCTCTACAGGGGTAGTGAACAGGTTACACTCCATTAGTCAGAATACTATTAGGGTATCCAGGTATAAGCGCAGCAACAGAAAAGGTAATAAAAGTAGGATTGATCTATATGTTACCTATAGTAGTGATATTAGATGGGTACAAAATATTACCCAAGGAAATTGGAAAATTTTACAATCAGATGATTCCCTGAAGGATCTGGTGGGTGATTACCCTAGCTGTGCTTTTAGAAGGAATAAAAATTTAAAGCAGATTCTTTGTGATAGGTCTAATATGACTCCAAGCTCTGTTGGCAGAGTAAGTACTTACCCCTACCAGAATTGAAAAGCCTGTAGACATATTAGTAGAGATATTAATTTTATATACCCTGTGACTCAGGAGGTTTATAGTCCTAAGGTATTGGTCACATGTGTTTCGAAGACTATAGTATATATATATATATATATATATATATATATATATATATATATATATATATATATATAGTAAAGTGTGCATGCTGTTCATCATTCTATGTAGGCAACAGGAATTGTAAATTTAAAGATAGAATTTTAAGACTTCTTTCTGTGATTCGCCTACAAGACAAACGCAATGCACTTTTTTTGCATATAGGTAAGTGCAATGGACATTACTTTTATTTCCAGGCTTTGCAACAAGTAAAAAGTTGTTCCAGGAAAGGTGATGTGATGAATTACACTGACTACTGTGAAAATAGGTGGACAATAGAATTAGGAGCAGGCAAGTATCCAGGACTTAATGGTGTTGTGCCTTTAAAGTCCATTCTTAGTAGGCATAGACCAATTATTTAAATGGTTAACTGTTTTATTGTATTTTTATGTTGACTGGCTACCTTGATATATAAATGTATGCACTATTTTCATTTTGTTATACATCTGAAGAAGGATACATCCTGAAAGCGCTAACGTTTGTTTTTACAATAAAGAGTTTATGCTTTTTAGCCTGGTAGTCTGTGGAACCTTTATTCATTTTTTTTTTTTTTTTAACAGTTGCTAACTGGACCTTAATGACAGAATAGCTAGCACGATAACTAACAAGACCTGCAAAGGCATCCAGGATAGAAGGAAGAAGTGCAAAAAAATGATCAAGACCCATTCTCCGGTGCTGAACTGGAGAACCTCTTCCATTTGCTTTTACAGAATTTTTGTGTGGAAGCTTTCTGTGCAACATTCAAATATATACATCTCTAAATGGCAGTGAGGAGTCCTTGGACGTCACTGGAATTGGAAAAACCATGGGATTAAGTTGAGGGACTTCATGTGTGGGTGTGGCTTGCCAGGCAGATGAAACAGATGGGAATTCAAGACCTATGCCTATGGAGGTCATAAAGGATGAGGCCACAGGTATGGGAACCAAGCTTGTTGGGGCAGAAAGGAATAATGAGAATTACTGTTGCCATGCACTTGGAAGCTTTCTGCAAGAACAATGGTTACCATAGGAGCTGCTGGGTAAGCATAATGGAGACCAGGTGGCCAAATGCGGACCACATCATCTCCATGGTAACATGTTGAGGGATGAGGGCAAAATAGCAGCTGCTGTTTGAATTATTTGTAGATGCAAAAAAGTCGCAACAAAGCTCGCCCCAGTAGTTGAAAATTTCCATTGCCACTGTATGAATGAAGGAACATACAAGATACATTAAAATGCATCTGCTCAACTTGTCATTAGAATACTGGTTCAGTTTGGTGTGCGCATTGCTGTGAGAAAGCATTCTGAAAATATTACCCATTCATGACCTTTCCACATAGCAGATAAGAACAGGATCACCCTGTTTTTTGATGTATAAGAGCATAGAAGTGTTGTCTGAACGTCTGGATGGAAATCACATCCTGGGAAAGAAAGTTCTCAACAGTCAGTAATGCCTGGAGGACTACCCTGGTCTCCAGAATGCTGATGTGAAGGCAGGAATCTCCACGTTCCTTGAAAGTACACCCCCCCCCCCTGCAACCCACCTGAATGTGTCTGCCTTCACTGTGGCCTAGAAAAAAGGAAGGATAAACAGATGACCTTTCCATACTAGATGAGATGTTATCCTCCAACAGATATGGTGCTGACAGAGGTAGGATAGCCTGACTGGATGGTGAAGAGGATGTATTAGCAGGGATCACTGGACCAAAGAGTCTACAGCAAAACTCTTGTGAAGCATCCTGCATGAAGGATAAGCAATATCTAAGCTGCTATGAAGGCTATTAAACACAGAATAAGAGATCCTAGTGAATTTGGAATACTGACAACACTGTTTGTTTGCAAGTGAAAGAAGTCAATCTTGACAGTGGCAGTTTCACAATCTGTGACAGTGTCTAGATGGCACCCCATGAAATCCACTGACTGGGTTTTAAGTTTTTCATAATTCCTAGAAAATCACAAGGATTGACACAATTGAAGCAAAAAATCTCTTGCTTGGATTAAATGTTATTTTGTTTCTGCAGTGAGGAGCCAGTCATCTAAGTATGGTAACATCTGGAACTCCTGCAGCTGAAAAGATGCTGCCAGAACTGCACTACATTTGGTGAACACCCAGGGATTGTGGTGAGACCAAATGGCACAGCCGTTCACTAACAGTGATGGGCTGCCAAGCTGGAAGTGAAAGCACCATCTGGACTGCTGTGCAATCTTCATATAACAGACATCCCAAAGGTGTACAGTACACATCCATTCATTCTTCCCCCAAAAAAGAAGAATGCATTTCTCTGTGACAATTAGGAACTTTACCTTCTTTGCAAATATATTTAGACTGCTAAGGTCCATGTCCCCTAAAAAAAGAATCTTGAAAAACCCTGGATCCTTTATGATCTGGTTGGACATCATAGATGGCTCTTTTTATAGCAGCTGGAAACGTTTTGAGCAATGCCTTTCTTTGCTGGGCTGAAACATCTGGAAGGGTCATGCATGAAAGTCTCAGTTTTGTTTAAAATAAATTATGCAGCTGCTGGATATTATTCTCTTCACCCAAGAATCCTGAGTGATGGCCATTCATATTTCCAGGTGAATAGATAAGCTCCCCAGTACACCTCCTGAAGTGAGCAGGTAGGCAGTTTTAGAAATGCTGAAAGGATTTATCAGTAAATGAATCACTAAACTCTTGATTTTGCGGACCCCCTCTGCCTCTAAAGAGCCATCCAGTGGAGTTCCCCTCTGCCTTGGGGGAGGGGGTCTCTATCAAAAGAAGAATCAAGGCAAAATTCTGGGACTTCTTGAACTGGAGATGTTTCCCTCCCAGCTCTGACTCCTTGAAAAAATTTCTCTAACACTCAAAAACCTAACTCCCACAGCAGACAAAGTTTTGCTCTCTTGCTCTCCCTTAAGACGTGGTATATTTTACATTGTGTCTGAAATGGGATGACCCGTCATAAGGGGCATTAAAAAAGGACATTTTAAAGTGCTCTGCGAAATCACACAGTCAAGTACGGCAGCATATTGCAAAACCTGTACCTCCTGCTCTCGATATTCCATTTGTTACACTGGAAATCTGGCTCACACATAACTGACAACATGGTAGCAGGCTGACACTCCACGGACATCTTCTCTGCCGTTTAATAGTTCAATGCTCTAGAGGAAAATATTCCTTCAGCATATACAAGCTTCCCACAGAGAGTCATCGCTCTAGACTCCCTGTTTGGTAGATGGACCATGGAATTCTCTTCAGCTAGGTCTTTCTTGAGATGGCTGCAATGAGAGGGTTCACAGGAGGACCATTACTCCAATGCGGACAGTTCCTGTGAAGAACAAGTACCTTGCCTGTTTTTTGTGAAACAGATTACCCCACATCAGGATCCTGGTAAGAGACACACCCACTTCATCAAGGTCAGTGTCCGTAGTGAGAAATTCTTGAGAGGGGCATAGTTGTCGCCTTTTACACTTTCATTTTCTGTGTTCTGAAGGCTAGGAGGAGTTGAAGAGTCAGAAGTGTTCTTGGTTCCTTGAGTAAGGGATTGGTTGTGGCTCTCTGAACCAAGTTGTCTTTGGGAAAGATGATGAGGGACAGTAGTTTCAGATGTACTGGGAAGTCTGGAAGGAACAGAAGTTAGAGAAACCTCCATTTCTTGAGTGGATTGTTGAGCCAGGTTTTTCTCAAAAGCCTTGAAAGCACAGGATCGATCTAATGGCGTTGAAGTGAACGACCTCTGATGTGCCACAGAATCTAAGCTTGATGGATCCAGAGACTCTATCCTAGAAGCCAATGAGCCAGTTAAATCTAAGGTTCTGACTGCAGCTGAACTGTCAAAGGCTGAAACATCCAAAGCCAAGGATGGACTCAAACCAGTTGAAGTAAAACTTGCCTCCAGGCAATCAGCATCCCCCTTTCGGCTCCTGGATGCCACTGGTTACAAAGACCTTATAGTCAAGTGGGTTAGAGAAACAGACAGATGTTGAAGCTGCCCAAGATTGGTGACACCGACAGGGGAACTATGATGGGAAACTCGGTTCAGAAGTCACTGGATCTGACATAGAGAATGAAGAAAAAGTACAGTTTTGTACCTACCATAAATGTAGATGTTCGAAGATCTACATTGCTGCAGTCCTTACATATGGGTAGTCCGCTGTCCTCGGTCGGCCCGAATACCAAAGTATAAGGCTGACGTCGGTCAAGGCGCTTAGAACTGACATCAGAACGTCACGGTACAAAAGCGCATGACCGACGTCATATCCTCAGTCTTTTCTTGCCCCAGATGTCAGAAGGCCCTAAAAAGAAAGGCCAGAACCAAAAGACAGCAAAAAACCAACCAACCACCCCTGCACTAATCCTATTTACAATATTTACAATATTTACAATATTCACAACCCAAACCACACAACCGCCTCTAACTACAGAGGGGAAGGAGGGAGGGTAAATTGGACTGCAGCAATGTAGATCTTCGAACATCTACATTTATGGTAGGTACAAAACTGTACTATGTTCTTCATCTCACATTGCTGCAGTCCTTACATATGGGTAGAATCCCAAAGCAGAGGTAAGGGAGGATGGCAAAACTATAAAGCATTAGGAGCTGCCAAAATGCCCTGTAAAATTGCAGTGGCAAAACCAGCCCTAGATTTAGAGTAAAGTGGAAGGTGGTAATGCTTAGAGAAAGTATGCACTGAACTCCAAGTAGCTGCCTCCAAAATATCTTTAGTTGCCACCCCCTTAAAAAGCTGTAGAAGTGGCAGTAGCCCTAGTGGAATGAGGCCTAATCCCAGCTGGAATCTCCTTACCATGATGGGAATAACAGAAAGCAATACAAAACCCAATCCACTTAGAAATAGTTTGTTTTGAAACAGGCTTGCCCTGAGAACCCAAAGCAAATGAAACAAATAACTGCTGAGACTGCCTGAACCCTTTAGTTCTGCTCAAATAATATCGCAACTGCCTGTGTATATCCAAAGTGTGCAAAATCTTTTCCCCTTTATTTTGGGGGTTTGCATAAAAAGTAGGCAAATGAATAGTCTGGTTTAAAGCCACACTAGAAACCACTTTAGGCATAAAGGAAGGATTAGTATGCAAAGATACCCTATCCTTATGGAAAATTAAGAAAGGCTCAACCGCCATAAGGGCCTGTAATTCAGAAACCCTTCTCGCAGAGGTAATGGCCAACAAAAAAGCAGTCTTCCATGATAAATATTTCAACTCGGCAGTAGCTGCAGGCTCAAAAGATTGTAGAGTGAGTTTCTCCAACACAAAATTGAGATCCCAAGCAGGAGTAGGAGCTCTACGTGGGGGTCTTATATTCTTTGCCCCTCTAAGGAATTGCTTAAACAAAGGATGAGAAAACAATGGTGGGTCACAGTCATAGTGAGCAGAAATTGCTGCAGCATGAACCTTAATAGAGGAGAAGGACAAACCTTTGTCCAGTAACTCAGTAAGATATTGAAGAGCCACACTTAAATTAGGCTTAGAAACATCAAATTCCTTTGCTGTACTCCAAAATAAAAACCTCCTCCATTTATCTGCGTACACTTTCCTTGTACTAGGCCTTCTGGCCTCCAAAATAACATTCAAAACTTGCTGTGGAAGCTGAGACCCTCCAGGGTTTAAAACAGAATATGCCAGGCTGTTAGATGTAGAGAGTGAAGTTTGACATTGAGTAAATGACTGTTCTCCTGAGACAGCAGGTGTGGAATCGAAGGCAAAGGCCATGGAGGCTCCCGTACCAGACTTCTCAGTAATGGGTACCAGTGCTGTCGAGGCCAATCTGGAGCTATTAAAATCATCTTTGGCTTGTCCTGTCTGACCTTCAGGAGTACCTTTGGGAGGAGAGGCAGAGGTGGAAAGGCATACACATGAAGATTGCTCCAATTGAATGAGAGAGCATCCACTTTCCAAGCTGTGGGATGAAACCTTTTGTGCAAAACTTTGGCAGCTGGTAGTTTAGTGGAGAAGCGAACAGATCTATGTCTGGAGTTCCCCATAACACTGTCAATTTCTGAAATACATGAGGATCCAATTTCCACTGTGGGGATCCATAATTTGTCTGCTCAACACATCTGCTAAGGAGTTCTGTGCTCCGGCAGAAACCTTGCCTGAAGATTTAGCTGTAAACTGAGAGCAGTCTCCCACAAAATCATTGCTTGTCTGCATAGAGGATAAGAATGTTCCCCTTGCTTGTTGATGTACCACATGACAGTTGTGTTGTCTGTTAGAACCAACACCTGCCCTGGAAGAAGTAAATCCTTGAAAGCTATTAATGCAAATTGGACTGCTAACATCTCCTTCAAGTTGATATGCAGATGTTGAAGTCTGGCAGGCCACTTGTCTTGTACCCACTTTCCATTTAGATGAGCTCCCCAAGCTTTGTCTGAGGCATCTGTCGTTAGAATCTGACTCGCCTCTGGCCGGGTCACAGAGAGTCCCTTGTTTAGGTGACATTCCTGAGCCCACCACAAAAATTCCTTTTGAATGCAAGGTATTATCTGAATGACAGTGTCCATATGCTGGCAGTGCTGTGTCCATACATTTTTGAGATACCACTGTAGCTTCCTCATATGCAGTTTGGCATTGGGAAGTACCAGAATACAAGATGCCATGAACCCCAAGGCTTGAAGGACTGTCCTTGCAGTCAGCCTGGACTGATGAGACAATTGATGGAAGTAAAGAGAAAGATTCTTTTGTTTGTCCGGGGTCAAAAAGGCCATCTGGGATGCTGTATTCAGTCTCACACCCAGAAAGCACATGTCCTGAGAGGGTACTAGACTGGACTTTATTTCGTTCATAGAATACCCCAGGCATCTTAGCACTGCTATCACATACTGTAAATGATGAAGAAGTTCGTCCTTTCCTTGGGCCAGAATCAGGCAATCGTCCAAATAAGGATAGATCTGTATTCCTCTTAGCCTGAAGAAAGCTATCACTGGAGCCAGAACCTTCGTGAACACTCTGGGCGCAGTAGATAAGCCAAAGGGCAATGCAGAGAACTGATAATGAGAAGTCCCAGTCCGAAAACAGATACTTTCTGCAACTGAGCCTGATAGGAACATGAAGGTAAGCCTCCTTGAGATCCAGAGTCACCATCCAGTGATCTTTGCCCAGCAGAGGTAAAAGCTGTTGTAACGTCAACATTTTGAACTTGGGAATGTCCAGATATGTGTTGAGGATAGATAAATCCAAGATTGGTCTCCACGTGTTCCCTTTCTTTGGTACTAGGAACAGGCGAGAATAAAATCCTAGGCCCACTTCTGGCAGAGGGACCGGTTGTATGGCCCTTATTTGAAGTAGCAGAGAAATTTGTTTGTGAGCCTCTAGTCTTTGCTGAGGAGGAACGTCCGGCATGCCTTTGAAAGGAGGCAAGGTATGGAAATAAAACTTGTAACCTCGGTGTATGATATCCAATACCCATTTGTCTTGGGTAATCAAATTCCAATTTTCCCTGAAGAGTGCCAACCTTCCTCCCAAAGGAGCTGCCAGGCAAGAAGGATCTGGCAGCTGAAAAGGTAGGTCATTGGGCCTGTTTACGAAAGGACTGGCCCCTGCCCTCACCCGAAGATTGTGCAGGTGAACTCCCTGTTCTAGGTCTGAAAGAACTCTGAGCTCTGCCCCTACCACGTCTAGATCTACCCCTAGACTGAGAATCATAAGAAGGATACGTCCACCCCTTAGCAGGCCAATTCCTACTAAACTTTGGAGGCTGCACTTGCAAAAAATCTTTAACAGCCTGCATGGACTTAGCCTTGTCTTCAATTTTCTTCAAGACTGACTCCACAGGTGAACCAAACAACACATCAGACTGTAAAGGAGCATCCAAAATCCTTGTCTTAACATGGTCAGATAAATTTTGATCCCTCAGCCATGCGTGCCTGCGAAGAACTGAACCAGTGGCAGCCACTCTAGACGAGGCCTGTACAGCATCAAAACCACATTGTAAAGAATGCTTACCCACCTGCTCTGAAACATGCACCAAATCTTGTAATTCTTTACACTCAATGCCTTCCGCCAGAGCATCCACCTTAGACTTCAATTGAGAAAGAAGATAGTTTTGATATTTCAACATATGAAACTGGCAATTCAAAGCCCTCATAGCTAGGGTAGAAGATGTATAGACTTTCTTTCCCCATCTATCCAAAGCTCTGGCCTCTTTATCTGGAGGAACCGGATTTTTTACAACAGAGGCCTTGACACCCTTAGGTTCCTGACTAACAGTTTCTGGGTCCGCCCTAGGACTCTTATAAAGATATTTATGAGCCTCAGGCACCCTGTAATACCTATCCGGTTTAACAGGAGCAGGAGGCAGAGAATCAGGATTAAGAGAAGCCTCTGCAAACACATCTTCCACAACATCCAGAACAGGAGGTATAGCCAAGGGCCTATGCTGGGGTAAAAGCAAAAATTCCGTAAGCCTTTTCCTGGAATCAGAGAAGTCCTGACCTTCCCACTTAAAATGTTCCCTCATGGAATGAAGAGTCTCTGAAAAAGAAAAAACCTCTGGAGGAGAAGCAGAAGGAGTCGAATCATCTGCATCAGAATCAGAATAAGGAGAGTACTCCTGCAAGTCTTCAGCCGAAGACTCAGAAACATCGGAAGCCTGCTCAAAACTCCCCAACTCTGGCTCCACCCTAGGCCTCTTATCAGGAGGGGGCAAAGAACCTCTAATCAGAGTAATCAAATCTTCTGCCATTTTAAGCATGTGCTTCTTGGGCACAGACCCTGCTGCACTAGGAGAGACCCCAACAGAAGCTAAACCTGGCCTGCCTCTGGGAGAAGCCTTGGAAACAGAAGGAGAGGGCCTAACCACCCTAGGAAGGGAGGGGAGTACAGTAACCTGTGAAGCCCCTTCAGCCTGACCTGCCTCCTGAGAGGCCACATCCTGCAATATCAAAGTCTCCCCCTGGGACTCCAGAGAAGCCTCCGTCGGAACCACCGGTTCCACTGACGCCTCTAAAGAACCGGCGTCCGGAACGGACGACTCTTCTTGCCTGGGTTTAACCGCTTTGTCTTTGCGCTTCTTCGAAGAAGCGGGCGCCGGAGAATCCGACGGCATATTATAATTGCACCGCTTCCCAAAGACCAGCCTAGCACAATCTAACCTTCGCTTAGTGCGCTTATTGAATCTAGCACAAAAGCGACACCCAACAACGTCGTGCTCAGGCCCCAAACAAGGAATACACAAAGAATGATAATCCCTATGCGTATCTGTTTCCCACAAGAAATACAGTTATTCACTTTTTCTGACATCCGGTAAAACACTGAGGCAAGAAAAACAAAATATTCCCAACGGGTACTTAGCCAACTTTGATTCGGTCTGAAACTCCGAACTCGAAAAATTTCAGAACGCCGAACGGCACTTGCAACGCTGCTTCTGCATCGGACCATGTGGCAAAAAAGACTGAGGATATGACGTCGGTCATGCGCTTTTGTACCCTGACGTTCTGATGTCAGTTCTAAGCGCCTTGACCGACGTCAGCCTTATACTTTGGTATTCGGGCCGACCGAGGACAGCGGACTACCCATATGTAAGGACTGCAGCAATGTGAGATGAAGAACATCAGCTACTATAAGGGGAGTGGCTGGACTGTCTCTCTCCACCCTTAAAGTCAAAGGGGAGGAAAGACTCCCATACCTATCTGGGATTTTATGAAGGTTCTCATTATTTTGACCCAATCAATGTGTACACCACTTTGGAGGATAGTATGGACCAGGCAGATACAACTGAGGGTAGCCTAGAAGACAAAAATCTAGAAAGCACCCTCTCTGAGTCTCTAGAACCAAGAGATGAAATTATTTTCAGGGATCAAAAAGCGGTAATAGTCTCTGAGTCACTGGAGGAAGGTACAGGTGGGTCAAGGCCAAGATGAATCTGAAAGGCTCAGTAACAAAGGTGGAGAAAGTCTCGGAACATAGCAATCTTCACAGCCTAACTAGTAAGAGGAAGAAAGTTAAAAGGTCTTTTTTTTCTAATTTTCTGACAAACCTTTTCTCTGTCATTATCTCTTCCTTGTCATATAGTTTATCCTTAGACTTTTCTTTGTCTGTCATAAGATCTAGATACCTGCTTCAAAGCACTGACTGGAAGATGAGGGGGTAGTGTTTAGCCAGAAGAAACAGACAATTCCCCATGGAACCTGGGAGAAGGCCTCTCAGAATTATTTTTACTTTCTATCCAACAGTGCCCACTGAATGAAAGTTGAACAGATATTTAAACTGGCAATTAAATGGTTAGGACCCATATATCCTGAGTGTGTATCTTGGGATGGCATATTATGCAGCAGAACTGGATAGAGACAATGACCACCAAACCAGTGGCATCCAGGAGATGAAAGGGGGATGTCTGACTGCCTGCCATCACACAGAATGATACCACAGTACAAGGACAAAATGACTGACTTCAACAACTGGCTGAGCTTCTGGTGTCATTCTAAGGGGATCCAGTATTTGTCTGCCTGGGACGACATGATCGACAGACCACGATAATTTGCCAGAGATGGCCTGCATCTGTCGCCCTTGGGATTCTGGATACTGGAAAAGGCTCTTGCCACCCCTATAGTGCCTTTTTTAGGCAAGGTTCAAACGACAAATTCACCACTGTAACAGGTACAAGCAAGCAAAATCTGAGGGTAATGTTACTCAATGCTAGAAGTCTAAACCTCAAAATGCACTCACTTGAGGCACTCCTTAAAATGGAGAACATCGACATCTGTGCAGTGACAGAGATTTGGCTCAAAGCTCCAGGCAGCCCCCCTGCGTTACCAGGCTACAATTCATGCCACACCTTTCGACAACCTAACCCGGAATGAAGCACTAAAGGTGGAGGCGTGTCCATATTCATTAAGGATATCAACACCTCCAGGCTAGCTGCACAGCATAATGCATCCGAGATTATCAAAGTGAAACTAACTCTGGGCAAGACTGCAATCCAAATTGTAGCTTGCTACAGACCCCCCACCATGCCCCAGGATTCCCACTCCTCATTTCTTGATACACTGGAAAGTATTAGGGTACAACCCAACACCCTAATAATGGGCGATTTCAACTACCCCACCATTAACTGGGAAAACTACTTATGTACCAACTCTTTTGCTCAACGTTTTCTGGAATTCATAAATTCCAACGCCTTGGATCAACTTATTCACACCCCCACCAGGGACACAGCAATATCCTAGACCTGGTCATTACCAACATGGGCAACTGGTGTTCCACACCAGAGGTCAATTCCGCGTTGGTCAGATCCGACCACAAGCTAATCACCCTAGACATCCACATCCCGCCCCACCCGCAATTAGGGAAACCACCGTAAAAAACTTTTCCAAAGCCAAATTCACACTTCTTAAGACAGAAGTGGCAAACTTCATGACACCCATGCAGACAGACAATAGAGGTACGATTGCTGAATCCTACACAAATGCACTTTATAAGCACTTACATGAGTGCATGGATCATGCTATCCCTAATGGAACCAAGATGCTATCCTCCAACAAAAGGAAGCCAATCTGGTGGTCCTCTGCCATAAACAAACTCTACAACAGAAGAAAGAAACTGTTGCAAAAAAAAGAGTAAAATCCCATGACTGGAGGAACTCCCTAGTCAACCTCAGTAGGAAGATGAGATCCCTCATAAAATCCTCCAAAGCTAGTTACGAAAACAAAATTGCCACTGACTCTAAAGACAACCACAAAGCATTCTATAGCTATGTCAAGAATAGTACAGTTTTGTACCTACCATAAATGTAGATGTTCGAGGATCCACATTGCTGCAGTCCTTACTATTGGGTAGTCCGCTGTCCAGTCGGCCCGAATACCAGAGTATATGGCTGACATCGGTCAGGGCGCATTAGACTGACGTCAGTACGTCAGGGTACTAATGCGCATGACCGACGTCATATCCTCAGTCTTTTCTTGCCCCAGATGTCAGAAGACCCTAAAAAGACAAGGCCAAAATACCTGCACCAAAATTATGTACAATATATACAAAAATATCAACATATAACCTCACCTACACAACCACCCCTAAACACAGAGGGGAAGGAGGGAGGGCAAATTGGACTGCAGCAATGTGGATCCTCGAACATCTACATTTATGGTAGGTACAAAACTGTACTATGTTCTTCGTCCCACATTGCTGCAGTCCTTACTATTGGGTAGAATCCCAAAGCAGAGGTAAGGGAGGCTGGCAAATCATAAAGAAGTAGGAGCTGACAACATGCCCTGCAAAACAGCTGTGGCAAAACCAGCCCTAGACTTAGAGTAGATAGGAAGGTGATAATGCTTAGAGAAAGTATGCACTGAACTCCAAGTAGCTGCCTCCAAAATATCCTTAGTTGCCACCCCTTAGAAATGCTGTTGAAGTGGCAGTAGCCCTAGTGGAATGAGGCCTAATCCCAGCTGGAATCTCCTTGCCATGATGGGAATAACAAAATGCAATGCAAAAGCCAATCCACCTAGAAATAGTTTGTTTTGACACAGGCTTGCCCTGCGAACTCAAAGCAAAAGAAACAAACAACTGCTGAGACTGCCTAAAATCCTTAGTCCTGCTTAAATAATAACGCAATTGTCTGTGTACATCTAAAGTGTGCAAAATCTTTTCCCCTTTATTTTGGGGGTCTGCATAAAAAGTAGGCAAATGAATAGTTTGGTTTAAAGCCACACTAGAAACCACCTTAGGCATAAAGGAAGGATTAGTGCGTAATGATACCCTATCCTTATGGAAAATCAAAAGGGCTCTACTGCCATAAGGGCCTGCAACTCAGACACCCTTCTTGCAGAAGTAATAGCCAACAGAAAAGCAGTCTTCCATGACAAGTATTTCAATTCAGCAGTAGCCGCAGGCTCAAAAGGTTGTAGAGTAAGTTTTTCCAACACAAAATTGAGATCCCAAGCAGGAGTAGGAGCTCTACGGGGGTCTTATATTCTTTGCCCTCTAAGAAACTGCTTGAACAAAGGATGCGAAAACAATGGTGGGTCACAATCATAGTGAGCTGAAATTGCTGCAGCATGAATCTTAATGGAAGAGAAGGACAAACCTTCGTCCAATAACTCAGTAAGATATTGAAGAGCCACACTCAAATTAGGCTCAGAAATCTCCAAATTCTTTGCTGTACTCCAAAATAAAAATCTCTTCCATTTTTCTGCGTACACTTTCCTTGTACTAGGTCTTCTAGCTTCCATAATCACATTTAAAACTTGTTGAGGAAGTTGAGACCTGCTGTGTTTCAACACAGAATATGCCAGGCTGTTAGATGAAGAGAGTGAAGCTTGACATTGAGCAGATGACCGTCCTTCTGAGATAACAGATGAGGAATCAGAGGTAAAGGCCATGGAGGCTTCTTTACCAGACTCCGTAGTAGTGGGTACCAGTGTTGCCGAGGCCAATCTGGAGCTATCAAAATCATCCTTGGCCTGTCTTGTCTGACCTTTAATAGTACCTTTGGAAGAAGAGGCAGAGGTGGAAAGGCATACACATGAAGGTTTTTCCAACTGAAAGACAGAGCATCCACTTTCCAAGCTGTGTGATGAAACCCCTTTGTGCAATACTTTGGCAGCTGGTGGTTTAGTGGAGAAGCGAACAGATCTATGTCTGGAGTTCCCCATGACACTGTCAATTTCTGAAATACATGAAGATCCAGTTTCCACTCGTGGGGATCCATGATTTGTCTGCTTAACACATCTGCTAAGGAGTTCTGTGCTCCGGCAGAAACCTTGCCTGAAGAGTTAGTTGCAAGCTTAGCGCAGTCTCCCATAAAATCATTGCTTGCCTGCATAGAGGATAAGAATGTGTTCCCCCTTGCTTGTTGATGTACCACATGACAGTTGTGTTGTCTGTTAGAATCAACACCTGCCCTGGAAGAAGTAACTCCTTGAAAGCCATTAATGCAAACTGGACTGCTAACATCTCCTTCATGTTGATATGTAGATGCTGTAGTCTGGCAGGCCACTTGTCTTGTATCCACTTTCCATTTAGATGAGCTCCCAAGCAATGTCCGAGGCATCTGTCGTTAAAATCTGACTCGCCTCTGGCGGGTCACAGAGAGTCCCTTGTTTAGGTGACATTCCTGAGCCCACCACAAAAATTCTTTTTGAAGGCAAGGTATTATTTGAATGACAGTGTCCAAATCCTGGCAGTGCTGTGTCCATACATTTTTGAGATACCATTGTAGCTTCCTCATATGCAGTTTGGCATTGGGAAGCACCAGAATACAAGATGCCATGAACCCTAATGCTTGAAGGACTGTCCTTGCAGTCAGCACGGACTGATGAGATAGTTGATGGAAGTAAAGTGATAGACTCTTTTGTTTGTCCGGGGTTAAAAAGGCCATCTGGGCTGCTGTATTCAGTCTCACACCCAGAAAGCACATGTCTTGAGAGGGTACTAGACTGGACTTTATTTCGCTCACAGAATACCCTAGGCATCTTAGCACTGCTATAACATATTCCAGATGCTGTAGAAGGTCTTCCTTTTCTTGAGCCAGAATCAGGCAGTCGTCCAAGTAAGGATAGATTTGAATTCCTTGTAGCCTGAAGTAAGCTATCACTGGAGCCAGAACCTTTGTGAATACTCTGGGCGCAGTAGATAAGCCAAAGGGCAATGCAGAGAACTGATAATGAGAATTTCCAGCTCGAAACCGCAGATACTTCCTGCAACTTAGCCTTATAGGCACATGAAGGTAAGCTTCCTTGAGATCTAAAGTTACCATACAGTGATCTTTGCCCAGCAGAGGTAAAAGCTGTTGTAACGTCAACATCTTGAACTTGGGAATGTCCAGATAAGTGTTGAGGAGAGATAAATCCAAAATTGGTCTCCACGTGTTCCCCTTCTTTGGTACTAGGAACAGGCGAGAATAAAATCCTAGGCCCCTTTCTGATACAGGAACTGGCTGAATGGCCCCCATCTGGAGTAACTGAGAAATTTGCTTGTGAGCCTCTTTTCTTTGTGGAGGAGGAACGTCTGGCATGCCTTTGAAAGGAGGCATTGTATGGAAATAAAACCTGTAACCGTGGTGAATGATATCCAACACCCATCTGTCTTGAGTAATAAAATCCCAATTTCCTTTGAAAAGAGACAGTCTTCCTCCCAAAGGAGCTACCAGACGAGAATCTACTGGCAGCTGAAAAGGCAGGTCATTGGGTCTGTTTACGAAAGGACTGACCCCTGCCCTCACCAGAAGTCTGAGCAGGTGAACTCCCTGTTCTAGGCCTAAAAGAACCTTGAGCTCTGCCCCTACCATGTCTAGACCTACCCCTAGACTGGGAATCATAAGCAGGATATGTCCACCCCTTAGCAGGCCAATTTCTACTAAACTTCGGTGGCTGCACCTGCAAAAATCTTTAACAGTTTGCATAGACTTAGCTTTGTCCTCCATTTTCTTTAAAACTGCTTCCACAGGCGAACCAAACAACACATCAGACTGTAAAGGAGCATCCAAAATCCTTGTCTTAACATGCTCAGCTAAATTCTGATCCCTCAACCAGGCATGCCTGCGAAGAACAGAACTAGTGGCAGCCACCCTCGAGGAGGCCTGTACAGCATCAAAACCACATTGCAAAGAATGCTTACCCACTTGTTCAGACACATGAACCAAATCCAGCAACTCTTTACACTCAATACCTTCCGCCAAAGCATCCACCTTAGATTTCAATTGTGAAAGGAGATAATTTTGATATTTTAGCATGTGAAACTGACAATTCAACGCTCTCATGGCTAGAGTGGAAGAAGTATACACTTTCTTTCCCCACCTATCCAAAGCCCTTGCCTCTTTATCAGTGGGAACAGGATTTTTAACCACAGAGGCCTTAACACCTTTAGGCCCCTGAGAAACAGTTTCTGGGTCGTCCCTAGGACTCTTAAACAAATACTTATGAGCTTCAGCCACCCTATAGTACCTATCGGGTTTAACAGGAGCAGGAGGCAAAGAGTCAGGGTTCAGGAAGCCTCTGCAAAACATCTTCCACCACATTCAACACAGGAGGTATAGCTAAGGGCCTATGCTGGGGTAAAACAAGAATTCCCTAAGCCTTTTCCTGGAATCAGAGTAATCCTGGCCTTCCCATTTAAAGTGCTCCCTCATGGAATGCAGAGTCTCTGAAAATGAGAAATCCTCAGGAGGAGAAGCTGTAGGAGTGGAATCATCCACATCAGAATCAGAATAAGGAGGATACTCCTGCAAATCTTCCACAGAAGACTCAGAAGCCTCTGAACACTGTTCAAAACTATCAAACTCGGTTCCACCCTGGGCCTCTTATCAGGAGGGCATAGAACCTCTAATCATAGTAATCAAATCTTCTGCCATTTTAAGCATATGTTTCTTAGGTACAGAACCCGAAATGCTAGGAGAAGCCCCCACTGAAGCTGAACTTGGCCTACCTCTCAAAGAAGTTTTGGCAACAGAAGGAGAGGCTCTAACTACCTTGGGAAGAGAGGGAAGAACAGTTACCTGCGAAGCCCCCTCAGCCTGGCCTACCTCCTGAGAAGGCACATCCTGTAACAGTAAAGTTTCTGCCTGAGACTCCATAGAAACTCCTGGCAAAACCTCTGGCTCCACTGAGCCTTCTAAAGAACCAACGTCCGGGACTGCCGGTTCATCAACCCTAGGCTTCGCTGTTTTGTCCTTGCGCTTCTTGGACGAAGCGGGCGTCGGAGCATCCGACGGCATTTTATAATTGCAACGCTTCCCAAACACTAACCTGGCACAGTCTAACCTCCTCTTAATAGTGCGTTTGTTAAACCTAGCACAAGAGCGGCAACCAACAACGTCGTGCTCAGGCCCTAAACAAGGTATACACAAGGTATGGTAATCCCTATGAGGTATCTGTTTCCCACAAGAAATACAGTTATTCACTTTTTCTGACATCCGGTTAAATACTGAGGCAAGAAAAAACCAAAATGTTCTAACGGGTACTTAGCCAACTCTGATTCGGTCTGAAACTCCGGTTTCGGAAATATTTCAGAACGCCAACCTGCACTCGCAAAACTGCTTCTGCATCGGACCATGCGGCAAAAAAGACTGAGGATATGACGTCGGTCATGCGCATTAGTACCCTGACGTACTGACGTCAGTCTAATGCGCCCTGACCGACGTCAGCCATATACTCTGGTATTCGGGCCGACTGGACAGCGGACTACCCAATAGTAAGGACTGCAGCAATGTGGAACGAAGAACATCTTAATGGCAACACTCAGATCTGCTCTGAGTTACAGCACAATGGCACTAAATATACAGAAGCAACTGATATTGCCAACATCCTGACAGATAGGTTCAGTGCTAACTTTACCCCCTCTCACACCCTAGAGGGCCCATCTCTATACCGGAAGAATGCAAAGCTCCTGTAATCACGGCTGCACAAGTAAAAAAACACACTCTCCAAAGCCAAGAACACAGTATCCATAGGAACTGACAATATCCCAGACTGCATTCTACACGAACTACAGAATGAACTGGCACCCTAAGTACCATGTTCAATCATAGCCTCACCTCAGGCTTTGTGCCCAATGAATGGCACACCGCGACGGTTATCCCACTCCACAAAGGGGAGCCACGATGGACCCTGGGAACTACTGCCCCATTAGCCTGACGAGCCTGGTCTGCAAGGCCACGGAACATATCATCATGGAACTCCTAAACAAAGACATTGGTAATCTCCAAACTCTGGACCCTACCCAGTTCGGGTTTGTAAAAGGCATATCATGTCTCCTAAACCTGACAGACTTCTTTGAAGCAGTCACCAAAGCCATAGATGAGGGAGGTAAGGTAGGTCACACAGCTTATCTAGATCTCGCCAAGGCTTTTGACACCATCCCCCACACTGGAATTCTAGATAAGCTCACTAAACTAGGTATAAATCCCTATGTCACAAGATGGGTTGCCAAGTGGCTCACGGACAGAACCCACACTGTGAAAGTAGCAGACACCAAATCTGACTTCACACCAGTGACAAGTGGAGTACCACAGGGTTCAGTCCTGTTTGGTATGTACTTTTCTGAAGTACAGGCTAACACAGAAGGTCTTTGGCTAACAAAAATTTGCAGATGACTGCAAACTAAGAGCCATAATCGAAACTCCTAACGATGTGGACATACTACAAAAGGGCCTCACTGAGACAGATACCTGGTGTCAAAGTCATGGCCTGAAGCTCAAAGCCAGAAAGTGTATTGTCATCCCCTTTGGTAAAAACTCTGTACACATAAACTACCACATAAGTGGTAGTCTACTTAATGCCGAAAGTGTGATAAGAGACCTTGGAACACAGGTGGACAGTAATCTCGCCTTTGATAATCACATCGCCACTGTGGTCAGGAAATCCTTCTACGTGGCTCACCTCATCACAAAAGGTTTCTCATCCAGAAAAAAAGAGGTCATTGTTCCCCTCTACTCATCACTCATTAAACCCATTATAGAGTACAACGTCCCTTTTGCTATGTACCTCACAAGACATCTACAACAACTGGAAAGGCCACAGAAATACCTCACAAAGAGGATTACTGGCCTCAAACAGATGCCCTACGCAGACCGTCTCAAAAAACTCCAGCTTTACTCCGTCGCATATCGCCTACTCAGAGGCAATCTCTGCCTAACATACAAAGCTATCTCAAACCCAGAGCTGTTGGACATGCTCCACTTAAAGAAATCCCAGTCCCTCCGAGCTACACGCTCTAGGGACCTAAACCTTGTCACCACAATAAACAGAACATGCTGGAGGGACAGATTCCTGTCCCAGAGACTTCCCATACTCTGGAACAGACTACCTATCTATGTCAAACAGAGCTCCTCATTAGCACTCTTCAAGAAAAAATTTTGATGATTGGATGGGAAATAGGAAATTCACCCCAGGGATCACTTCTGTGGCTCTACTCGACAGGGGCACAGGAATATAATTTTCTTGGGTGGCGAAAGCCAGGGTACCTTTTTGGCTAGGCTTATATAGGCCCTAGGGCCAATAGCCTAGTACCTACCTAAGAACCTATGAAAGCTGTAGAAAACACTTTAATAACTGGCTGGTAAGCGCTTTTGTATAACACTTCATTAGACCATACCACATACTAAAACACATCATTTAAATACACGAGCAAAAATACACGAGCAATAACTGAATTAACCAATCAGTTAGTAAAACAATTAGTGCAATAACCTCCTAGTTTTTAAATAAGGTTTTAAATGGACACTATCATTTAATCCAAAATCCTTGTCTGCCTGCAGCATTAAAATCCATTTCAACTCTTCACATTCTATTTCATTAAACAGGCTAACTCCCCTAATGTTCTCATGTAAAATACTTATCATAAACTCAAGTGTATGACCCTCAATGGCCCTGTTGTGTTTATTTAATGCGTCAGTATGAACATCCCTCCTAATGTCTGCTGCATGTTCAAGCACCCTGTCTTTCAATTTTCTACTAGTCATCCCTACAAAAAAAGAGGGGCATCTTTCACACATGGCCAAATAAACTATATTTGCTCTAGTGCAGTCTGCATAAAACTTTGACACTTAACCCCCACAGTGGGATGAATAAAGACATTATTCTTTAAAATAAAAGGACAGGCTTTAAAGGTACGACATGGAAATGTCCCTATCCTGAGATCTTCACTTCCTTTAACTTTCCCCCATAGCACAACCTTTGCTTCAATGACAAGCCATTTTTAAAGGTAAAAGAGGGTCTTAAACCAACAATACTTCTATTTTTTTCATCAACCAGCAATACCGGCCAGTTGTGTTTAATCATATTACATACAATACCTATATTACTTGCATAGGTAAGGGAAATCCTAAGCTTTGAATCCATTACATTCATATATTCCTTCTTATCAGAGCAATAATCAGAGTAAAAGGGTCCGCCTTATACTCTCCCTTAACCCTTTAACTTGTGTCAATTCTTCCAAAATGTCCTCTTCCCTATACCCCCGTTCAATAAATTCCTTTTGTAAAATATCAAAAGCCTTGTCCAGTTCCCCCAGGTTCTGTATGCAACCTAGAGATTCTTAAAAAAATGACTCTTCACGGAGCTTTTAAACACAAACTGGGGGTGCATACCCGAACGATGAAGCTTGCTGTTCTTCCAAACATGTTTTTTTAAACAGTCTAGTCCCAGATTTACCTTCAGAATCCCTGAATATACTGACATCTAAAAACTCTATGTTGGAAAGGGAGAAATTAGCCGTAAATTAAAAAAAAAAATTGTACTAGTATTAAGGAACTGGATAAAATCAAGCAGACCTTGCATGTCACCTTCCCACAGCAAAAACATGTCTACAAATCTTTTATAAAAGATGACATTCTTTCCATATAACTCATTTTTATAAACTTATGTGTCCTCACAAAAGGCCATAGTCAGGTTGGCGTAGCTATTGGCACATGGTGTGCCCATAGCTACATCCAACTTTTGTAAAAAGTAGCGGTCTTTAAAGATAAAAACATTATCCAATATCATGTTTAACAAAGAAATAATCAAATCTATTTGTACTCTATCATATCCTGGCTCTGAAGTTAGAAAATATCTAACCGTTTAGGAGCCATATTCATTTGGGATCACCATAAACAAGGTCTGCACATCTAATGTTACTAACCACAAATCTGCCTTTCTTGGAAAATTTTCTACAAACTTGAATAGACTAACCAAGAAATCCTCTGTATCTTTTAAAACAGCAGGAGCTCAGCTTAAAACTTTTTTAACCCGTCTCCACATATACAGACAGAGGTTCAGTTATCCAACCCGGCCCAGATACTATTGGTCTAATCAGGGCTATGTACTATGCTTGTGAACCTTTGGAAGTCCATGCATGATGGGAAAAAATGGATCTTCTACACTAAAATACGAATAGAGCTCATAACTCAATCTACCTGTAATTAACAGATCATATAACTCACTGTTAAATTCATTCACAATTCTATTTACAGCACACAAATCAACATCAGAATAAACATTTGCATCAGATAGATGTTTCAACAAAGCTTCATTATAAAAGGTCTCGTCCATTACAATAATCGCACCCCCTTTATCTGTAGGGCATATGCAAACTTGTCCATTTTGACTAAGTTGTTTCAAAGCTAATTGCTCATTGTAACACAGGTTGTAAAAACATTTGACTTGTTTCATATTGCCAAAAGTTAAAGCAGTGAGATCATTCTCACATAAGTTCAAAAAAGCAAGTAGTAGTGGATGCAAAGAAGGATTCATTAAGCTAGGCTTTTTAAATGTACTCACCACAAATAAACATCCATCAAATACAATTTTTAAGATCACATTCCTAACGAAGTAATGTATTTCCAACAAAACATCACTATAAACATACTTTTTTGATGGTATAAAAGATAAGCCCTTCTCTAAAAGGCTCAACTGCTGATCAGTCAAAAATGACTGAAAAGATGTTATAAACAAGAGCGTTCACTGTTTCCTTTCTTCTTTCCTTGTAACGTAACCCATTTGTTGCTGTCCAACTCTCATCTCTTGATCCTCCCTTGACTGACTGATCTCTGCTGTTTCCTCGGCCACCTCAGCGGTGCCATAAGAACCAGAAGTGCACCTTTTTTTCCATTTCGAAATTTAAAGGGACTTTGGCTCTGTCTGTTTAGGTCTACCATTACAGACACCCTTGCTGCTTCCTTCCAGAGGTAGAGTATCTTGAGTAGAGCTCTCAAATACAGCATTAAAGGCAACAGATGCATTGTTCTATCTAACAGTTTCTTTTGCTCCTGATGTACAGATCGATTTCCTTCTTTGCACATCAACTTTCGGCTCAACTACTTCTTCATTACTCTTGTCATTATTGCTCACAAAGTTATTATTCGGCCACACAAAGTCATTGCCACTACAAAAGTCACTGTAATCCCTCATTTACTTACGCTTTTTCTGCTGATGCATTTTTTTGTTCAAAATCTGACACACATTTTTCAGCAACCGATTCACTTCTCTACTACAAGTTTCTTGCCTGAAAACTTGTCTGATGTCATCAAGTTCTTTTTCAGCTTCTTTCATCAACTCAGTTTCTAATAGCTTGAAAAAATCAAGCAACAAACGTATATAATTGAAACCAAAGCATTAAATAAACACAACAAAGCCAATGAGGGTCACACTTTTGAGTTTATGGTGTTACGTATTTTACATGAGAACATTAGGGGAGGTAGCCTGTTACATAAAATAGAATGTGAAGAGTTGAAATGGATTTTAATGCTGCAAGCAGACAAAGATTTTGGATTAAATGATAGTGTCCCTTTAAAACCTTATCCAAAAACCAGGAGGTTATGGCACTAATTGTATTCACTAACTGATTGGTTAATTGAGTTATTGCTTGTGTATTTAAATGATGTGTTTTAGTATGTGGTATGGTCTGATGAAGTGTTATACAAAAACACTTACCGGTGATTAAAGTGTTTTCTACAGCTTTGGTGGTCGTCGTCTTTATCCAGTTCTACTGTTATGTTGGTGGTAGAAGGGTGATTATATTCCTGTGGAGGCGCTCAATTTTGGAATGACATATTATGCCCACACTTAAGGCAGTTTTTGAAGCCTGAAACCTTCTCCATGTTGAAAATATCAGAAAGGATGATGTCTGTACACCAAAACAAAGATAACTAGTAGCCTTAGATAGGCCTCTGAAAGGAGAGAGGAAAAAGTTTTCTTTTTAAAAACAAAATGAAAACCTAACTCAGAAGGAGAAGGAAGCCAGAAAATTTTATTTAACTGACTAAATTGCAGTTTAACATGCAGTCTAAGTGACCAAACAGATTGTAGACACTCATTTGGTACTGGAAGACCAGAAGGCTGTGGGTTTTTTCCCCACTCCAAGTGTATGGGGTATTGACACTGCAGTGCAGCACTGCGGGAGGGGGTGCTGCACTCCTGAGTGTGACGTCCTTTGGATGAGACATTAAACAGGGTCCCATCTGCTTGAGTTGGTGGCATCTCAGGTGGATGTAAAAGATCCCACTGTACCAAATGAAAAGAGAAGGGTCCTTTAACACAACATAAAAACATTACTGCCATATTTACAAAATGTACATATTTACAGCCACAGTATTCCAACACACAGCACGGCAGCACTACTAAACAACAAAGGATGTACCCCAGTCACAACACCACACTGACCAAATATTCCAAAAAGGCTTAATGATAAAGATTAAGGTCTTTCGTTTCCCCTCTGGAAACTTCATCAGAATAATGAATAGTATAAATTAGGACCATTAAATAGTCAATGATAACAATTCATTGCTTTACAAAATTTAAAATATTTAAAATAACACAAGCTCATTGGTTGAACAGCAATGTGCATTTTATAAAAACACATTATATATATATATATATATATATATATATATATATATATATATATATATATGTACATAAATACAAACTATATAACTGTTAATATATAACATTTTATACAAGTTGTTTTGCATTAATAATGAGTTGTTTTACATTAATATAACAAGGCTTTCATTTTTAGTGCAGGTGTAATAGAAACAAGATAATTCAAACCAGGACTAACACATGCATCTAAATGCAATTGCCGTATTAGTTCTCAGTATTCTTCACAAGTTCATAGGTACGTACTAGGCTATCGGCCCAAGGGCTTATGTAAGCCTAGCCAACAAGGTTCCCTGGCTTACGCCACCCAAGAAAGTTATTTTCCTGTGCCACTGTCGAGCAGAGACACAGAAGTGATCTCCGGGGTGTATTTTCTATTTCCCATCCACTCATCAGGATTTTTCTTGAAGAGTGCTAATGAAGAACTTTGCTTGACATAGATGGGTAGCCTGTTTCAGAGTATGGGAAGTCTCTGGGACAGGAATCTATCCCTCCAGCATGTCCTGTTTATTGTGGTGACAAGGTTTAGGTCCCTAGAGCATGTAACTCGGAGGGATTGGGATTTCTTTAGGTGTAGCATGTCCAGCAGCTCTGGGTTTGACATAGCTTTATATGTTAGGCAGAGATCACCTCGGAGTAGGCGATATGCTACGGAGTAAAGCTGGAGTTTTTTGAGGCAGTCAGTGTAGGGCATTTGTTTGAGGCCAGTAATCCTCTTTGTGAGGTACTTCTGTGGCCTTTCCAGCTGCTGCAGATGTCTTGTGAGGTACATTCCAAAAGGGGCGTTGTACTCTATAATGGGTCTAATGAGTGTCGAGTAGGGAACAATGACCTCTTTTTCCTGGATGAGAACCCTTTTTTGATGAAGTGTGCCATGTAGAAGGACTTCCTGACTACTGTGGCGATGGGATTATCAAAGGAGAGACTACTGTCCACCTGGGTCCCAAGGTGTCTTATCACACATTCGGCGTTAAGTAGACTGCCACTTATGTGGTAGTTCATGGGTACAGAGTTTTTACCAAAGGGGATAACAATGCACTTTTTGGCATTGAGCTTGAGGCCATGTCTCTGACACAAGACATCTGTCTCAGTGAGGCTCTTCTGTAGGATGTCCACATAATTTGGGGACTCGAATATGGCTCCTAGTTTGCAGTCATCTGCGAACTTCATTAGCTAGAGGCCTTCTGTGTAAGCCTGTACTTCAGAGACGTAGATACCAAACAGGAGAAGTCCTAGGACTGAACCCTGTTGTACTCCACTTGTCACTGGTTTGAAGTCAGATTTGGAGTCCGCAACTTTTACAGTGTGGGTTCTGTCAGTGAGCCAGTTGGCAACCCATCTTGTGACATGGGGATTTATACCTAGTTTAGTGAATTTAGCTATAATTCCAGAATGGGGGATGGTGTTGAAAACTCTGGTGAGGTCAAGAAAGGCTGTGTGAACCACCTTACCTTCATCTACGGCTTTGGTGACTGCCTCAAAGAAGTCAATCAGGTTCAGAAGGCATGATCTGCCTTTCACAAACCCGACCTGGGTGGGGTCCAGAGTTTGGAGATTATTGATGTCTTTGAATTTGAGTTCCATGGTACGTTCCCATGGCCTTGCAGACTGGGTTTGTCAGGCTAACAGGGCAATAGTTCCCAGGATCAGTGGTGGCTCTCCCTTTGTGTAGTGGCATAACTGTTGCTGTGTGTCATTCAGTGGGCACAAAGCCTGACGTGAGACTATAACTGAACATGGTGCTTAGGTGGGGAGCCAGTTCATTCTGAAGTTCTTGTAAAACGCAGCCTGGGATGTTGTCCGTTCCCATGGGTGCTGTGTTTTTGGTTTTAAAGAGTGCAGCTTTTACCTGCATAGATTTGAATACAGGGACTCTGCATTCTTCCTGTATAGATATGGGCCCTTTAGGGGGCGAGAGGTGGGTAAAGCTAGCACTAAACCTATCTTCATAGGTTCATAGGTTCATACTAGGCTATCTGTCCTAGGGCATTTATAAGCATAGCCAGAGTGTGTTTGGCTTTCGCCACCCATTTTAAATTAATTTTGCTACGCCCTTTTTCGAGGTTAGTATACTGTGCCTCTGTCTAACAGTGACACAGAAGTGATACCCGGGGTAAACCTACGATCCCCCATCCACTCATCAAGATTCCTCTTGAAGAGAGTCAATGAGGGACTCTGCCTAACCTGGACTGGGATTTTATTCCAGAGCGCCTCTGGGTTATGAATCTGTCCCTCCAGCATGTCCTATTTATTTCAGTGCTGAGGTTCAAGTCTCTTGAGCGCGAAGCCCGATGGGATTTGGATTTTCTGAGGTGCAGCATGTCCATTAATTCCAGATTGGACATGGCTTTATACGTCAGGCACAGATTGCCTCTGAGCAGGCGGTATGCCACTGAGTAGAGCTGGAGTTTCTTTAACCGGGCAGCATATGGCATCTGTTTGAGTCCTTTGATCCTCTTGGTGAGGTACTTTTGGGGTCTTTCCAGTTGCTGCAGGTGTCTGGTAAGGTACATCCCAAAAGGGGCATTGTACTCAATTATGGGCCTGATGAGGGATGAGTAAAGAGGCACGATGACCTCCCCTGATCTAGATGTGAATCCCTTCATGATTAGGTGGGCTATATAAAATGTTTTTCTAACCACTTTGGCCACGTGGTTGTCAAATGAGAGAATGCTATCAACTTGGGTCCCCAGGTCCCTAATTACTTCTTCCGTACTTAATGGATTACCACCTATGTGGTAATTTGTGGGCACTTTGTTTTTGCCGAAGGGGATGACTATACACTTTTTGGCGTTTAGCTTGAGGCCATGGCTCTGGCACCAGTTGTCTGTTTCTGTGAGTCCCTTTTGGAGGATGCTTGTGTCGGCTGCACAGTCGATTAAGGCGCCCAGTTTGCAGTCATCTGCGAACTTGGTCAGCCACAGTCCTTCCGTGTTGGCCTGTACCTCTATATACCAAACAAGAGAGGTCCCAGGACTGAGCCTTGTGGGACGCCACTTGTAACTGGTTTGGAGTCTGACATGGCTCCAACAATTCTAACCATGTGGGTTCTGTCCTTGAGCCAGTTTGCAACCCATCTAGTGACATAAGGGTTTATATTTAAGCTGGTGAGCTTATCTATAATGCACGAGTGGGGTATTGTATCGAAGGCTTTTGCGAGGTCCAGGTAGGCTGTGTGGACCACCTTCCCCTCGTCAATGGCCTTGGTGACTGTTTCAAAGAAAGCGACCAGGTTTAAGAGGCAGGATCTGCCCTTAACAAAGCCGAACTGGGTAGGATCCAGTGTCTGTAGGTCCCCAATATCTTTATTTATGAGGTCCATGATGATGCTTTCCATAGCTTTGCAGACCAAGCTAGTCAGGCTTATGAGGCGATAGTTTCCAGGATCCGTTGAGGCACCACCTTTGTGGAGAGGGACCACTGTTGCTGTACGTCACTCTTTGGGTACATATCCTGTGTTAAAGCTGAGATTGAACAGTAGTTTTATGTTTGGGTTTAGCTCTTCTTGGAGTTCATGTAGGACGGAGCCTGGGACACCGTCTGGTCCCACTGATGTTGTGTTTTTTGCTTTGGAGAGGGCGGCTCTTACCTGAGCATCTGAGATGTCAGGGGGGCAGCACTCTGCTGGGATAGATATTTGCCCTTTTGGTGGTGGGGGGGGAGTTTGCACTGAACCCGTCAGCTAGGATGTTGGCAATGTCTGTGGGTTCGGTGTATTTTTTGTCATTTTGGACCAATTCTGAGCATATCTGGGAATTCCCACCTAGGTTCCTAACATAACTAAAGAAAGCCTTGTGATTATCCTTAGTGTCCTGTGCAATTTTCTCTCGAAGCTTGCCTTAGACGATTTTATGAGTGCCCGTAGTTTTTTGCTAACACTGATCAGAGATGCCTTCCCTTTTTGGGATTTTGCTCTATCATGTAGTAGCTTCCTCCTTCTGTTGTATAGTTTGTTTATGGCTGGGGTCCACCAGACAGGACATCTGCCTTTGGAGGACTGGGTCTTGGTTTTATTTGGGATTGCATGATCCATGCATTCCTGAAGGTGTTCATAGAATGCGTTTATAAAGGATTCTGCGGTCTGGGCCGTATTTTCCACAGGCCCGAGGTCTCTGAAGGATTCCACCTCGGTTTTGAGGAGTGTGAAATTTGCTTTAGAGAATATTTTTACTGTGGTTTTCTGGGCAGGGGGTGGGGTCGGGATGTGAATATCCAGTGAGATTAGTTTATGGTCTGATCTTACCAGTGAGGGATACACTTCTGGTCTGGACTGCCAGGATGTTGGCAATATCAGTTGGTTTTGTAAATTTCGTGCCACTGTGCTGTAATTCAGAGCAGATCTGGGTGTTGCCACTGAGATTCTTGACATAGCTACAGAATGTTTTGTGATTGCCTTAGAATCAGTGGCGATTTTGTTTTTGTAGCTAGCTTTGGAGGATCTTATAAGGGATCTCATCTTCTTACTGAGGCTGACCAGGGAGCTCCTCCACTCATGGAATTTTACTCTCTTTTGCAACAGTTTCTTCCTTCTGTTGTAGAGTTTGCTTATGGCAGGGGACCACCAGATTGGCTTCCTTTTTTTGGAGGATAGCATCTTGGTTACGTTTGGGATAGCACGATCCATGCACTCATGTAAGTGCTTATAGAGTGCATCTTTGTAGGATTCAGTCATAACTGTATTGTCAATCTGTATGGGTGTCATGAAGTTCGCCACTTCTGTCTTAAGAAGCATGAAGTTGGCTTTGGAGAATTTTTTTTACTGTGGTTTCCTTAATGGTGGGTGGGGCCAGGATATGGATATCTAGGGTGATTAGCTTATGGTCGGATCTGACCAACAAGGAGGTGACTTCAGGTGTGGAATACCGATCACTCATGTTGATAATGACTAGGCCTAGGATATTGTTGCCCCTGGTGGGGGTGTGAATAAGCTGATCCAGGGCATTGGAATTTATGAATTCCAGAAAGCATTGAGCGAAGGAGTTAGTACATGAGTTTTCCCAGTTAATGGTGGGGTACTTGAAATCGCCCATTATTAAGGTGTTTGGTTGAACCCTAATACTTTCCAGTATATCAAGAAAAGAGGAGTGGGAATCCTGGGGCATGGTGGGGGATCTGTAGCAAGTTACAATTTGGATTGCAGTTTTGCCCAGAGTTAGCTGCACTTGGATAACCTCAGATGTATTATGCTATGCAACTAGCCTGCAGGTGTGGATATCCTTAATGAATATGGACACACCTCCTCTGCCTTTGGTGTTCTCGTCCAGGTTAGATGGCTGAAAAGTGTGGTACGAGTTATATCCTGGCAATGCAGCGGTGCTCTCTAGAGTCTTGAACCAGATCTCAGTCACTGCACAGATATCAATGTTCTCTATTTTAAGGAGTACCTCGAGGGAGTGCATTTTGAGATTTAGACTTCTAGCACTGAGTAGCATTACCCTCAGTTTTTGCTTGTCTGTTCCTGTTACAGTGGGGAATTTATCATTTGAACCTTGCCTAAAAAAGGCACTATTGGGGCGGCAAGAGCCTTAGCCAGTATCTGGAATCCCAGAGGCGACAGGTGCAGGCCATCTCAGGCAAAGTATCGTGGTCTGTCGACCATGTCGTCCCAGGCAAACAGATACTGGATCCCCTTAGAATGACACCAGAAGCTTAGTCAACTGTTGAAGGCTATCATTTTGTCCTTGTACTGCGATATCATTCTGGGCGATGGCAGGATGCTACTCAGGGCTAGGGTCATAACTGCCTGGACTACAAGATTTGGGAGTTCTTCCATGTCTCTTTTCATGTAGTCCAGGGAGGTACATCTCATGTAGCTCACATCAGCATGGACAATGAGACAGTCATATTTGTACTTGTTGTGGAGTGACCCGAGTGCTTGGGTTATATGACAGATCCTGGCACCCAACAGGCAGCTGACAGTAACCTTCTCCTTGTTTAGCCTGATGAGTGGGACATCAGTGTGCCTGACTATAGAGTCACCTACAACTATGCGTTGGGTGCGTTGGTTTGCCTTATGGGCTGTGGGCTATGTGTAATTTGGGTTGTGTTTGGGGGTGGAGGTTGCTAGCATTTCTGCTTTGGAGGTCTCTGCTGCTTGAGCAGATTATTATTGAGAGCCTCTGCAAATGTTTTTGTGTTTGTGTTTGGATTTTGGTGGTGTAGGTTTAGTGGGACTATGTGATGAGCGTGGTGTGGTGCAAGTGTTTATCCTTCTTCCTCTTGACTGTCAAGTTCAGTCTTGGCTGGAGAGAGCTTTGCCTCCATTTGGCTAGATAAGTGCATCTCTTGCAGGTTGTGGTGTTGGGTGGTAGGAGGAGAGGGTTGTCTGTGTACATGAGGCAATTGCTACACTGTCTCAAGACGCCCAGATTCATGAGCTGACCCTTGGACATGCCTGAATAAAAAAATACTTTCCTCTAGACAAGTGAGGAAAGTGAGTATAAGAGTTGTTTTTCTCTAAACAAGTGAGGAAAGTAAGTACAAAAACTGTTTTCCTCTAGGTAAAGATGAAGGTTGAGTGCTGTAGTAATCTGTAACTTATTTAGTGCTAACAAAAAGTTTTGAACAATTTAAACCAGAAAGTTGAAACAGATGGAAAAACTGCCCAAACAGCCAATAAACTACATTTCTGGGCCAGAAACCACTCGTGGTAGATAGGCTACCTAGTGCATACCACTCCCACTGCTAAGCTAGAAGGCTTCCCTCCAACACAGAAAGGCTTGGGGGGCTCAGAAGCTTACAAGCAGTCCTGGATACAGCAAATTTGTATCTGGACTAGACTAGTTACAGGAAAGGAGGGAATGAGCGCAAAGGCGAGCTTTTAAACCTGGAGGTTGAAAGAGATGGAAAAACTGCCAAAGGGCCAATAAACTACAATTTCTGGGCCAGAAACCAGTCTTGCGGTAGATCGACTACCTAGTCCTTACCACTCCCACTGATAAGCTAGAAGGCTTCCCTCCGACACACAAAGGCTTGGGGGGCTCAGAAGCTTACAAACAGTCCTGGATACAGCAATACAGCAAATCTGTATCTAGACTAGACTAGTTACAGGAAAGGCAGGAAACAAGCTTAGAATTTTTTTTTTTTGAGAGTGGAAAGGGAGAAAGGGGAAAAAGAAGATAATTCAAAATTAAGGACCTAAGTGGCTTGCCCTTCACAAATGTTCTCAATATATTAGGTGTAATGAGCTAGTAACCCTAGACTGGCATAGAGCTGGGATAGAGCTGAACAGATGCGACTGGTAGGAGTGTCTGAAGTCAAAATATGATCTCACTGTACTCGGTTGAGTGAGCAAATGAGATAGACCCAGAAAGGAGCGTTCAAACACAAATTTACAGGAGAGGCGAGCAGTTCCAAAGCCTCCAAGATGAATATCAGAACAAGAACAGGGAGGGAGGGCGTGAAACTAACTGCAGATAGAGAGAGAGAGAGACAGTATTCTATGAAACAATTACATAGAAAAATAAATAACTACAGAGAGACACAGACCACAATATTCAATGAAACAATTAAATACACAGAAAAATAAAATTCAGTACAATCTTTAATACTGCAAGTTTGTACTTAACTCAGCTAGTAATGCAGTTGATTGTAGGTATGTAGCAGAAGCCAAACATCTCGGATATTGAGGAGTAATGCTGTATGTCCTTTCTCCCCACACTGGTTACAATGTACTTTGTTACAATCATTAATTAAATGAGAAAAATCTCTACAAAGAAACCTGAATTAGGGTAGCCAGTATATATTAATGGCCCTCTAAGAGCAGAAACACAAATAACACTTCTCAAGTGTTTCACTATGTATTTTTTTCAGATTTCAAAACAGCTTCCAACCTCTACCCTCCATTCCCTAAGTTCCACTCATCCCTGCCTTTCAGAATATTATCAACAATTTCACACAAACCTTGCATACATTTTTTTAACACTGTCTTCTTCAACTCCATCAGTCAAAAGTAGCATTTTTTTTTTAACATTTAAGTTACTACCAGAAAAAAGTAGTTATTTACTCACCATAACGTTCCATGTTTGTTGTCCATCTCGGCTTCATTCTTGCTGGTTGGGTCTCGGTTCCGACTCAGTCTATACTAAAGCTCAAGAGCTTCCATTGGCTTGAGACAATACCCTATCCCATTATTCCATCTTTCACCCCGGGGGTCACTTCTGTGGCACTGCTCAACAGGGGCACAGGAAAATAATTTTCTTGGGTAGTAAAATCCAGGGTACCTTTTTGGCTAGGCTTTTACAGGCCCTAGGGCCAATAGCCAAGTACCAACCTATGCTTAGGGAGATTACCTTGATCTTGTATGCAAATACTGAACAGAGTAACAGTTATATACACATCATAGTACATACATAAACATGTGTCACCTAGGACTAAGAAGGAAATCAGAGAAACTAAGTTCCAAATTTGACAGAAGCCTCTCGATCCTCCAGGAGAGGAGGTTGGGGGAAGGAGGGTGGGACACAAGAATGAAAGCGAGATGGACAACAAACATGGAACGTTATGGTGAGTACATAACTTCTTTATGTTATGCTGTCCTATCTCGCCTTCATTCTTGTTGGTTTGGACAGCATCCCCAGCACCTTCTCTCTTGAGTGGCTCAAGTGAACAAATTCTTCAGAACAGCGGAGCCAAATGAAAGCTTGTTCTGGGAGGCTAAATCTACTTTGTAATGAGTGATAAAGGTATGAGGTTTTATCCACGTTGCTGCAGTACAAACTGCATCCATAGGTAAATCAAAAAACAGATGAGGCTCACCACGGCAAATATGTAAAAAAACACGTTTAATCACTGCAGTACAAATTAAGCGCTTTCACGTCTATCCAACGCTTCATCAGACTTTAAACAACTGCACTAAGCCACAACTCATTTAAATAGTAGTACATACAAATATCAACCAATCATGACCAGCTTAGTTACATCACACATTATGCCTCGAGACATTTTTTAAAAAAGAAAAAAAGAGAAAAACAAAAAAATACAAGGCAAAAATGTGTATTCATAGCATCTTCCTAGAGCGCTCTACTGACTACAACATATACAAATGAAAACATTTATAAAAATATATATATAATATAATAAATGTATATTTTATATATATATATATATATATATATATATATATATATATATATATACATAAATGCATAAAACATATAAAACTCCTATGACATATGAAACTTTATAAACTATGTACATAGGGGCGCACTGCTAAAAAAGGTTTCAAAGTCACCTTCTCATTGAGACCATGTCCCTTATAACCCTGAAATTTAATTATCCACCTATTCTCACTTTCCTCAGTATAATTCTTAATATTACCCAGTCTATCAGTTTTTTTGATCAGTTCCAGGACACAATTTAAATTTGTGTGATGTGCCTACATTCAAGACATGTTGAGCCAAAGCATTATGATCATCTTCTCTGTTGATCGCATATATGTGCTCGCTGACACGTTCTCGAAGATTTCTGTTTGTTTGTCCTATATAGAAACACAGGCATATCTGGCAAACAGCCAAGTATATTAGGTCTCTAGATTTACAATCGGCATAAAAATTTAATCTATACTCATTACCTGTGTCCGGATGTGTAAAACAATTACTTCCAGACATGTAAGCACATTGGTTGCACCCTCTACAAGAGAAGGTGCCTTGCCTACTAGATGGAACTGATCCCTTCATATTACTCTCATAGCACAATAATCTCTTCAATGATTTGGTATTTTTATATGAAAAACTGGGTTTTACTCCCACTATCTCAACAATCCTATCGTCAGTGGTTAATATACCCCAATTCTTAAGAACCTCCTTAATCTTTAAATTCTTATTAGAATAGGGGATTATCATTCTATTCACATTAATTCGTTGTTCACTATTACTAACACTCCCAGTATTACCCTGGTTCTTATATAAATATGGCTTACCTTTTCCTTTCCTCATGGATTTATTCACTTGATAAACACCTTCTACTTCTTTTTTACTATATCCCCCCTTGATGAAAGATTATCAGCCAGCATCTCCTGTTTCAAGCTACAACTCTCATCATCTCGACTTCAACGAACCATTCATGAGGTTAGGTACATGCCACGTTCTCAACTATTAACATATAAACATGAACAGGAGACCTCTACTAGTTCTCGAACACAACCCATCAGATTTACAGTAACCTATGGAAACAATACCCCTTCATTTAGAAATATAGTTAATCATCATTGGGGTATTTTGAGAGCACATGAGTTTTTATCTGACATATTACCTGAGACATGTGCCTTTTCATATCGCAGGGGCAGGACGATGAATTCACATTTTACATATTACAAAAAATTTCATCCAACTACATCCACACAAACCACTTTATTTGGGGATTCACTGATTGGTTCATTTCCCTGCGGTCACTGCAGTGCATGCAGGTATATGGCCAAAATGAAAGAATTTTCAAGTGCTAACACTTCACGGGTCTTCAATATTAGGATTTTTGGTAACTGCAGCTCAGATTGGGTGGTATATTTGGCCACCTGCACATGCACTTCATTTTATGTAGGCCAAACTTCCCAACCCTGAGATTTCGTATTAGTGAGTATCTTAGTGCAATCAGAACTAAAAAGTTAACCAATGCTTTATATAAGCATACTTTGACTCACCAAACTGCCCAATTTCAATTCACAATTATAGATAAGATTCAGTTGCCGAGGATGACTAAGGCAGGCTGGCATGATAAGCTCATTAACATGGAAGCATTATGGATTACCAGATTGGGTGCTTTGTTCAAACCTGGGTTGAATGTATATGGATAAAGCTTTTTGCTGGCTATGTATTCATACATGGATTTGAATTGGTGGTTTTCATGGTTTGAACTAGTTAATCTTCCCAATCTATTGGTAACTTACTATTATATATTTTTTATTTGTTTTATTTTCATTATATGTTGTCTTCATGAATTATCTTTATAGGATTTTTTAGGTGTATACACCTTTAAATTTTTCAGTATATAATGAACACCAGGATGCACTATTCCAACTTTTCTCTTTTTGCACTGATGAAGGCCATTGTGTAGGCCGAAACCGGTTTGCAGCTATTTGTTTAAATATGCCACAATAAAAGAAGGTTTCTGCTCAGAGCAAAGAGATCACAATATTCACTGTGGCGCCGTAAATGAGATCGGAGGGAAGGCAGGAGACTGTGGTGCATTATGGGTAGGGGAGGAGCTTAGAGCAGATGCTAGAAAATATTTTGCCGGCTCGGATCCGATATGGATCCGAATACCCACAGGTTGCAGATAAAATTAAGTTAACTACATCAGATCATATGTTATGTTGCTTCAATCTTGTTAGCTATGGTGGCTGAGGGTTTCAGTAAGTGTCCAAAGAAATTCATAGCTTTTCCACAGCATTTTTAATATTTTCTTTAATGTTTTTTTCAGTCATAACTGCAGTGGTGATGTGTTTAATGTACAAAACACTTCTTTTCTGCAGTGTCTTTTTCTGCTCCTTTTCATTCCATTTTCGGGGTACTTCCCCACAGTGGGGTACATGGAATTGCATCATTAATAATATTCTCTTGGTCATGTCCTCGTTAACATTAGTTTGACTTCCATGTATGTTTTACTCCTTGCGTGGTTCCCCAGTTACGGTCTGCCTTGTAATCTTCTCTTGTGAAATGATGTGCATAGCTACTTCACGAATACTTATTGCTACTGGGGGGGGGGGGGGGGGCAGTCTTGTAACCACCCACTAACATGTCTCTTTACCCCAGCAAACTCCACTAATTCTAGAAAAGAAAAAACTGTTTGTTGAACAATATGAACAGAAGTAATGTCAATGAGACAAGCACAAATGGCTGTCAAAAAAAAAGATGTCCCATTTACTTTATGACACCTATATGTCTGCACTTTCCCTTGCACAATGGTAAAGAAAAGCACAGCACAAATTCGAGAATGTCTGCTCATCATCTAATTTCTCCACTAACTGCAAACTCTTAAGCATGGCATGTTGTTAATGCACTTAATATTTTTAAGAAGTGCTGAAGCGTACTTTGTCAAGTCCATTTTCTCCCATTGTTTTCCAAGTCTTGCACAGGAACTGTTGCATCACCTTGACTCCTGTCTTTCATACACTTCAGCCACATCTTGTGTGTTCTTTGTGTTGTGCCCATTCAATCCATTTGTCAGTTGTTTTCCTTATATATCACTGCTTACCATATTTATACATTTAATGCATGGATGCCACAATCAAAGACCATAAGGTTAATAAACAGATTAATGAAAAATGGAGTGTTTCATTTCCTTGTGTCAGTGTTTCACTCTCTCTCTCTCTCACTTTGTTTCGTAGTTTAGCCTTACAATGCCTCACCTGTACTCAGTGCTAGATTACGTGTAATCAGTGCTAGATTATGTGTCTAGTGGACATGAAACTGAAAATCATAATTTGCTTATTTAGTGTTTCAACAGCACAGGATTTCAGACTAAAGTGGAAATAAGAAACAGAAGGCTATTTTATACATGTGAGCCTGGAGCTTCAGGCCTACACTCCGACTGTTTACTTATATATACATATTTTTTTTTTTACTGGGAAATAAAACTAATTTTCAAAGGCTACCCATAGATAAAAGCTCCACATTTACATATAAAAAGTTATTATGAAAACGTAAAAGCATTTATAACTTGTAAGAGAGACATCTCAAGATTTAAAATAATGAATTAACTGCATTGGGTAATACACAGATACTAAAGTGAGGTGTTTATATCAAATTAACAGAAAGATGTTTTGCGGTTGTACTGTACAATACAGATACTTATAGGTTCATAGGTTCATACTAGGCTATCTGCCCAAGGGCATTTATAAGCCTAGCCCATAGTTATGTGGCTTTCGCCACCCCTTTAGTTTGAATAAAAACTATGCCTATCATTTTTCTGTGCCTCTGTCAAGCAGTGACACTGAAGTAATCCCTGGGGTATATCTGCGATCTCCCATCCATAGGTCAAGATTCCTCTTGAACAAGGCCAGCGAGGTGCTCTGCCTCACATGTACCGGAATTTTGTTCCACAGCATAGGGAGTCTCTGGGTGATGAATCTGTCCCTCCAGCACGTTCTATTTATAACCGTGTCAAGGTTTAAGTCTCCCGCCCTTGTGGTTCTGAGGGATCTAGATTTTTGAGGTGAAGCATATTCATCAAATCTGGGTTTGACATGGCCTTATATGTCAGGCACAGGTCACCTCTGAGCAAGCGGTATGAGACTGAATAGAGCTGGAGTTCTTTCAGTCGGGCAGCATAAGACATATTTTTGAGACCCTTTATCCTTTTGGTGAGGAACTTTTGGGGCCTTTCAAGCTGCAGCAGGTGTCTGGTCAGATACATTCCGAACGGGCCATTGTACTCAATCATAGGTCTAATGAGTGATGAGTACAGGGGACGATGACCTCCCTTGATCTAGATGTGAATCCCTTCATGATCAGGTGGGCGATATAGAAGGTTTTCCTAACTACTTTAGCAACATGAGTGTCAAACGAAGGCTACTGTCAACTTGGGTCCCCAGATCCCTGATGACTTTTTCTGTGCTCAGTGGATTGCCATCTATATGGTAGCTAGGGGTAACCTTGTTTTTCCCAAGGGTATGACTATGCATTTTTGGCGTTTAACTTCAGGCCATGGCTCTGGCACCAGTTATCCATTTCTGTGAGGCCCTTCTGGAGGATATCTGTGTCAGATGTGTTTTCGACTATGGCGCCCAGTTTGCAGTCATCTGCAAACTTTGTCAGCCATAACCCTCCTGTGTTTGCTTGTACTTCAGAAAAGTAGATGCCGAACAAGAGTGGACCCAGGACTGAGCCCTGTGGGACACCACTTGTGACAGGCTTTGAGTCTGACATGGCTCCAGCAACTCTGACCCTGTGGGTTCTGTCGCTAGCCAGTTTGCAACCCATCTTGTGATGTATGGGTTTACATTCAAGCTGATGAGTTTTTCGATGATACCTGAGTGGGGTATTGTGTCAAGGCCTTTGCCAGGTCGAGGTAGGCTGTATGGACTGCCTTTCCTCATCAATGGCCTTGGTGACTGTCTTGAAAAGTCAACCAAGTTTAAGAGGCAGGATCTGCCTTTGACAAAGCCAAACTGGGTTGGATCCAAAGTCTGCAAGTTCCCTATGTCTTTATTTATGAGTTCCATTATGATCCTCTCCATGGCTTTGCAGATAAGGCTTGTCAAGCTAATGGGGCGGTAATTTCCAGGGTCTGTGGAGGCACCGCCTTATGAAGTGGGACCACAGTCGCGTGCGCCACTCCTTGGGCACGATCCTGAGGTGAGGCTAAGATTAAACAGCTGTCCTAACTGTGGGTTTAATTCCTCGTTGAGTTCATGAAGCACACAGCCGGGGACACCATCCGTCCCATGGATGCTGTGTTTTTGCCTTAGTGAGGGCAGTTCTCACCTGGGCGTTGGAGATGTTTGGGGCTACAATCCTCTGGAATAGATATCTCTCCTTTTGGGGAGGGGGAGAAGTTTGCACTGAACCTGTCAGCCAGTATGTTAGCAATGTGTGTAGGTTCAGTAATTTTCACATCATTTTGAACTAATTCTGAGCATATCTGGGAGTTTCCTCCTAGGTTTCTAACATAGCTAAAGAAGGCCTTATTATTGTCTTTAGAGTCCTTGGCGATTTTTCTCTCAAAATTTGCCTTGGATGATTTTATGAGAGCTCTTAGTTTTTTACTTATAATGATCAAAGGCGTCTTACCTTTCAAGGATTTTGCTCTATCTTGTAGTAGCTTCCTCCTTTTGTTGTAGAGCTTGTTTATGGCTGGGGTCCACCAGACTGGACGCTTGCCTTTGGTACAGAGAGTCTTAGTTTTGTTTGGGATTGCCTGATCCATGCAGTCCTGTAGGTGCTGGTAGAAGGCATTTGTAAGTGATTCAGCGGTTTGAGTAATGTTTACCACTGGCTCAGGGGCCTTAAAGGAGACCACACTAGTTTTTAGAAGTGTGAAATCGGCTTTTGAGAAGTTTTTCACTGTGGTCTTTTTGTTTCAGGTGGGGGCGGATGAGGACCTCCAGCGAGATTAGTTTATGATCTGATCTCACCAGTGAGGGGTATACTTCCGGTGTTGAACATTTTGATCCCATGTTCGTGATGATGAGATCAAGTATGTTTTCACCTCTTGTGGGGATGGTGACTAGTTGTTCCATGGCATTTGAGTTTATGAACTCCAGGAATCTTTGGGTTAGAGTGTTCGGGCTTGAGTAGTGTTCCCAGTCTATATTAGGGTAGTTGAAGTCACCTAGTATGATGGTGTTTGGAGATACATTTATCCCTCCAATGTTTTCAGGAAGGCCATGTGAGGTTCCTGAGTTTGAGAGGGTGGCCTGTAACATGCTACAAATTGCAGAGCAGTCTTGCCTATGGTTAATTGCACCTGGATGGTCTCCGATGCATCGTGCGTTGCCACCAACCTTGAGGTGTGGGTGTCCTTTATGAATATGGACACCCTCCTTTCTTGGTGTTGTCCGGATTTTGGGGCCGAACGCATGATATGAGGTGAAACCTGTTAGTGCTGGGGTGCTCTCAGGAGCCTTGAACCAGGTTTCTGTCACAGCACAGACATCGATGTTCTCCATATTGAGAAGGGCCTCGAGTGTGTGCATCTTGAGATTGAGACTTCTGGCATTGAGCAGCATTACCCTTAGTTTTTTTCCTTTTTGGTGTTCTAGGGTGGTAGGTTTAGAATTTGAGCCTTGCCTAAAAAAGGCACTATGGGGGTGGCAAGAGCCTTTGCCAATATCCGGAAGCCCAGGGGTGACAGGTGCAAGCCGTCCCTTGCGAAGCAGCGTGGCTTGTCCAGCATGTCATGATGTTTTTTTTTTACATGAAAATTTTAATTAACTGCAGATATGGAGTTGAGGTGTCATGAGTTGTATATGCACACACACATATGCATATAATCTATTTCTCCATTATACATACACTCATATGTTTCTATACATACATTTAAGATATGTGTGTGGTGTAAACATAGGGTCTAGATTACTGTCACTGTTGAAGTGACACCCCAACCACATATGCAAAATGGGAAAAAGAGTGTGTGTGTGTGTGTGTGTGTGTGTTATGTGTATATATATATATATATATATATATATATATATATATATATATATACACACACACACACATATATATACAGTATATAGATAGTTAATGTACTTCAGATTTCCTTTTCTAATGTTTTTAATGAAAGGGCACATAACACATGCATGCTAAAGTAAATTTAGCTGTACATCAATGATTATATTTCCTTTGTGCACTCGAAAATGCTCCTGCACTCTAACTGGGTAAGGTCCAACTCAAATCTCAGTGGAAAATGTCTCTTCCTATGGATCTGTGCACCAGATATGTATCCTTCTCTAGAAGGACGTCACAAGAAACCATAACAGACCTTCTTATAAGCATTATCAGTGCCCCTAGTTGATACAGTTGCCACCTGTCTCACCTCTTGCAGAGAAGTCTTATGGTACATGTGTTAATACTTTATACGAATTACATTTAGAAAATATTTTGTGACTTTTCTCTAAATGTCACGGTCATCCTGGATACTATATTTATGTCATTTTAATATAGAGATGTTATCAACATTTCCTAACACCATCAAATACTGTGTATCAAGGTACGCTGATGATTGTACAATTTGATTTTCTTTACAAAAACCTCTTGACGCAGATGAGCTAAATGAATATCTAACCTTAGTTAGCGACTGGGCAAAGGACACAAGATTGTCATTTAGTATAGACAAGTGTAAAGTTATGCATTTTTAAAATAAAATTATTATACAACCGATTTACTTGATGGCTTCTGAACTGGAGGAAGTCAAGGAACAAAGATTTAGGAATGCTGATTACTTCAAATTTTTCTTTTAAATCTCATTCTGAGCTTATAGTAACCAGAACTACTAAATATATGGGCTATTTGTTAAGAAAACCATCAACAAGGGATGAAACTGTATTAACACTAGTATTTAATAGTTATATCAGACCTCTTCTGAAATGTAATAATTTCTTCTGTGTCTATACATGGTGACAGCTGAGAAGGCTGCAGGGAGTTTAGAGGAAATTTATAAAACAAATTACAAAGCTGAAGAACATGGGATATGGATCACGATAGGAGGCATTAAAATGACTTAGTGTCTGTTCTAGGTATATTCAGGCTAAATTAATCTAAGCCAACATTTTTTTATGATCCAGTTCTGCATATCATGTTCAATTTCCACATTAATACCTGCATTAAAATGCATAAATATAACAATATGCAGTTTATAATGAAAATAGGCAATTCTGGGATGAGATCTCAGCATATTTCTGTTAGAATTAAAAAACTATGGATTGACACTCCACTTAATGTTAAACAGTCTAAGAGCTTGGACACTTTTGTAAATGGGCTGCTAGAAAGGCCTACATAGCATATTTGGAGGAATCAGCATTTCCTGATGGTCAATCAGCCTAAAATGCTGCCTTTGAACTTATGAACTTATAAAGCAGCATAAGCAACCAACATTTAAAGCTTAGCATTTCAATACTGTGATGCTGCTTATGAATATTTTTCAGAAGAGCTGACGACTGCCTTTGAACTCTTGAGTAATCTAATTGCTTTGTTTTGCTATGAAAGGCATGGCTATATTAGAAGCAAATGAGAGTCCGTGTAAGTTATCTTCCAATCTGCAATAAAGGCAATGGAAAACAGTTTCACATCTCACTCTCTATTTTTACAGCACCTGCCAAGCTCCTGACATCAACAGGATTAATTGTTCGTATAAGATTTTCAGCAGTGCCTGACAGGGTAAACTACAGATTACTCTGTGTCTGTGGTACATCAGAGAGGTGTTGGCAAATTCCTCTGCAAAGTATGTGAGAAATTAAGCTTTTAAGTGGGTGGGCTTTCCTTTCCTTTGATTATAAAGTAAGGAAATTTAAGTTTTATAAAGTACAAACAGGTTTTTGGTACCTATACAATACTGGAATCGTAGGGAGAAAGCAAGCTAAAGGTTGAATAAAACTGCAGGAGACTTCGTGTGCAGTGTATTTTTCTCTGGCAAGTGTTTATTTCATCTTTTTTTTTTTTTACAAGTGGTGTATTGGAATGTTGAGTTTTCCTTTAAATTTTCTTTCCTAAGGTGGAGAACTTTCTGACAGGAATGAAATGAGAGAGAGAAATGCTTCCTCAATGTACACACAACAATAAAGGAAGTTAACTAGGAAAACAAATCCTAAAAAATAAAATGCCCAGTGAATTTGATGGGAAGGAACCTGGGCTAGTTTTAAGACATCTGTGCAATTCACCTGTCTTTTAAATATATTCTCAGTAAATGGACAGTTTTTCAAAAAATAATTACCTTTCAGCTGCTGAAAAAGAGAAGCTCAAACTTCTTTTACCCCAACAGTCCTTAGAAGGCTGTGCTTCAAAATCCAAATCTAGCTTCAGATGTAACAAAAACAGGCTGTAAATGTGCACTAAACATCAGCCCTGGCCTATGTGGCTATTATACAAGTATTTTATTTTGTACCAGGAGACTTTTAAACCATACAAAACTCATGGCCTCCAACAGAATGTGGACACTCGTATGCAGAAGGAGGCCTTTCAAATAGAACTGCTGAGCTGAATGTAATGGGCTAGTCAGTCTGTTGAAGCCTTGTTATGGATTTACCTGGTCTCCTTCTGAGAATAATCAAACAGTTGTTCCAAGGGACACACGAGTACTGTACAAACCAAGTATTTTTAGACAGCTCTGCAAACATCAAGTTCACTTAGCAAGATCTTTCTTGCTTGTGATAGGATTTTCACTGAAAGGTCAATGGGAAATGGACAATTTGGGCAATTCCAAATTCTAACATCAAACTAGGCAAAAATGAAAGTGGCTGTAACAGACATACGATTTTTATAATGGGAAATACTTCTGGACCACGTGTGTGCGTACATGTCATGGCAATAAGAAATAATTTATGCAAGATGAATAATGTGCTTCAAGGTAGAAGTAGAATGAAGCACTGTTTTTTAAAGCAAATATATGTTTAACGTCTAGACTTTTTTTCAGCAACTATGGTTTAATTGTTCTGTCGTTACTATTTGTCATTGTAGTAATCAAGTTTTAGACTTGTTCTGCATGGAGTAATTGTCACAATATTATCACCTTCTTAACCTTGTTGTTATAAACTTCATAATTTTATCACTCTATTACTAATGAATGAATGATTTTATATCACTGCATTGCCCTGACTGCTACCATTTCCTCTGATCTGGGTTGCAGCTGAAAAGGAGAAAAAGACCAGCCTACACATCACCCTAAAAAACCTCAAAGTGCATAATGTAACACAACATAAAATAAAAAGTCAATATCTCCATGCTCAAGAAAGTTCAAACTATCTGACCGGGTCAACATCTTCCCCTTTGTTGCTTCTTGAAAGGCTAACATGGCAGAACAAGGAAAACTGGTTGCATGGTACTTCAACACAATCTTTACTTTACAGGAGAATATGACTATAAATATTTTCACCACCTATTAAAACAAACACGGCCATCCGTCTGAATAAGTCTAATGCTTGTGGAATACTGTGAAAAATAACACAGATCCTTCCAGCTGAGATGCTCGTCACTTCGTCTACAACTGGTATATTTTTCCGATTCTCTTTGCAATTTTTTTCCTCTGAAGCCCCTAGTCATGGGGGTGATGGGTGCAACACTAGATTCAGACAGAGTAGGACTGTGTTAAGGACCCACCAAAGAAGGTCTCCTTAAAAATTAAATGATATAAGGACTTATTTATAACACCTCACACTGAAAACCCTCCTTGGCGAATCCAGAATGTGAAGAATCTCTAGCTGTGTTAAAACTTCTTTGCAGACAGATGCCAGAACATAGTCAAAAGGCCAGGTCTTAATAGTCTGACGCCTGAATGATTGAAGTCCTAACAGACGGCTAACTCATGTGGTCATGATCCAAGCAATCATGTCTGGTAAAGGTGTGAGCCTTTAGTTATCAACCTGCCCGTCAGTGTGCCAAGATCCACTGAACCTATTTAATCAACAGGCTCCAATCAATAACATTAAGATTCTATTATTTTAGAATACACTGCAGTAGTTAAGGAGGTAACAAGAAATGAAGTCGCCTGCCTGGAGATGTTGGGGATATTACCTCCATGCAAAAAGAAAAAAGTAAACAGGCTAAGCACATTCAAATGAATAGGACTGTTAAACTGTGGTTCAATGAAATGTGAACAAAGTAAATGCATTAAGCAATGGTGAAATAAGTGGCACACTTATGCAAAGATGATATTGTTCTGGATGATGTTTCTCCCAGACAATTTAACCATCAAGAAGGAACATCATTTAGGCATCTAATGCAAGTTTATTGCTTGCCTAATCCCCAGCTCCCCCCAATGCTGGTTGACTCGCTTGACAGATAAAATGGAGCCAACAGTGTTATTGATGGCAGCAGCAACTTCCCTTGGGATGGGCACAATATTCTGACAAAATAGGGAAGTCTTCTCTGTTCATTCTCCCAGAACCGCACTGAGGGGCACCAACAACCATAGAGGACATGGCTCGCCAGTAGTTCATAGTGACTGTAAGTGCTACACCGCAGGGATCCAAGGTAAAAGCTGAATGGTCTGTGAAATCAGCTTTGGCCACAGCAGTCACCCACCTGCAAACTAAGTCAAACTACTAGCCCACTATGGTGGCAAAGGCTGTTTGAGTAACTTTTTCTTTTTGTGGGTGGAAGAAGGATCAACTGTGAGACTGGTAGCTTATTCCATGGTCAAGATTAAAATGGTGTCTCTTTCCTAAGGAAAACAAGTAGCATAAGCCAATAAAAATTTGAAGTAATCCAAAGTCACTTTTTCTCATGAAATTACAGTAGAAAGCACTTGAAAATACTTTGCCGGCCCTCAAAAATAAAATAAACAATTTCTCCAAAGAAAAGTATGTTTTTAACTACTTTAAAAAATAAGTTATGTTCTTACCATAATGTTCCATCTGTGTTGTTAATCTTCATTCATTCATGACAAATGGGTATATCTGTTTCGTCCTAAAAACCGACGCGACCATTATAACAAGCTCGCACCAGCCAAAAAACTTGCGAGCTAAGCTTACCCATAGTGCTCCTTTCTTCATCTCATCAGATGGCCCGTAAGAAAGGAAAGTAGAGGCTTTGTCTGAGCAAATGCCCTATCATGAAGCTAGGACCAAATCTGAACCTCCAGGAGCCTTTCGGAGGGGGTAGGAGGGTGGAATGTCATGAATGAATGAAGATCAACAACATAGATGGAACGTTATGGTAAGAACATAACTTCTTTATCTGATGTTGTTGATCTTCATTCATTCACGACGAATGGGACAGAGTCCCTAGCTACTTGAATCCCTGGGAGGCCCTATGGAAGAATATTCCTGTGCACCATTGAGCCAAAGGATGCTCCTCCCCCTGCAGACCAAATCCAATTTGTAATGAGTGATAGAAGTATGAGCAGCAGCCCATGTGGCTGCTGCACAAATGTCACCCATGGAAGCTCTGGAATGGAAAGCAACAGATGTAGTACCTGATCTGGTTGAGTGCGCTTTGATTTTAGTTATTAGCTGGATTTGGTTGCTGGCAGACAAAGGAAATACAATCTCTCAGCCATTTAGCTAAAGTTACTTCAGAAACAGGTTTTCCCAGTTTTGGTCCTGAGAAGGATAAGAATAATTGGTCAGATTTTCCTAGTGATTTAGTCCTAAGTAGAAATGTAATTGTCTATGTACATCCAACAAATACAGACAATATTCTCCTTTATTAGAAAAATTGGGGAAGAGACTGGTAGGCCAATTGATTGATTAATAGTCAAATCCGAAATAACTTTGGGTAAGAAGGAGGGGTATGTCAAAAGTGATACTCTCTCATGTCAGAAGTGATACTCTCTCTTTATAGAAAACCATGTAACAGCATTTTATATACAAACCTTGTAGTAGTTCTGATATTCGCCTTGCTGAGGTAATTGCTACCAATACAGCTCAGCAAACTCCTGACTGGTGCCCTGCAGAGTTCTACAGTAGCAGAGAGACAAAAGAGAGGCTTTGGAGTGATTAAGTATAATTTTTCTGCATTTTCTTGCTGCCTTTAGCTAATTCCACCTAAAACGCCAATTTTTTACAGTTTCTGCGATTTAAAAAGCTTGTTTCAGCTACATATTGTACTTATTTTACTGCCTGCACTTTAACAAAGTTATTTTTGTGTTTAAATTATCTGTTAACTGTTGTAGGCTACACACTCAAGTGTGATAGCCATTTCTGTGCATTTAAAGTGTGTTTTTTTGACTGTATCTGCTTTATTTTCTGAAAAAAATATACTTGTTTTCCTGCCTTTCGAAGCTAGTATAGTCTAGTTTTCAGTTTAGTGCTGAATTCAGGGCTGTTTTACAAGTTTCTGTGTTTGCCCATACCTTACTTGGATAAATAGAAGTTTCTCTGTTCACCTGTGCGAGAGGAGAGCTTTGAGCAGCCTACCTGTCCCTGGAGGAGTGGTTTCAGCCCAGAAATTAGTGGTTTAATGGCCATTTTGAGCTAATTTCTCTCTCTTTCATTTCCCTGCTATAAAACCTGCATTAGCGTTGTTTTGCACACCGGGCAGCGCAGGTTAGCTAGGGTATAACTATTCCCGGCTCCACAAAGTCTACTTTTCAATTTTTCCCTTGGAACTAGACAAACTTTCAGTTTAAGCACGCAAACCATTCACTTCTCACCCCGGCACTTGCTCAAAACTTAGAGCAAGTACTAATAAACCTTAGCACTAAACCCCCCCCCCCCCATACTGTAGAGAAGGACAAGGCTCTCTCTATTTGACCTTACCAGCCAATCAGTGAAACAGTTCACTGTACCTATCCAGGCATGTCTAAAGGGCAGTTTCAGGTGTACTCTCCGGTTCAACTGGTGAATCTGGGCATTTTGAGGCAATGTTACAACTGCCTCATGTACACAGACAATCCTCTCCTCCTACCAGAAAACACCAATACATGCGAGAGATGCAATTATACAACCAAACTGGAGGCTAAGCTCTCTCAACCCAAGAATGGACCAAAAAGTCAAGAGAAGAAGGGAATTACTTGCATCACACCACCAGTCTCACACAGACCTATGAAACTAGCATCGGCAAAAAACACACATAAATACACAAAAACATACTCGGAGGCTCTAAATAAAAATCTGCAAAAGCAACAGAGACCTCCAAAGCAGACATCTAAGCAACCTCCGCCCCCCAACACAAACCATGAAGCACATACTTCACAAAACCAGTGTGCCATGCAATCACAGCCCTTAAGGCAAAATAACATACCCAACACACTACTATAGGTGACTCTATAGTCAGACACACTGACGTCCCACTCACTAGGCTGAACAAGGAGAAAGTTACTACTAGCTGCCTGTTGGGTGCCAGGATCCGCCACATAAAACAAGCACTCAGGTCATTCCAGAACAAGTACAAATACGACAATGTCATTGTCCGTGTTGGTGTGAATGACATGAGCCGTACCTCCCTGGACTACATGAAAAGAGACATGGAAGAGCTTTCTGATCACATAGCCCAGGCCGGTATGACCCTGAGTAGCATCCTGCTCTCACCAAGAATGATACCACGGTATAAAGAAAAAATTGTCAATTTCAACAACTGGCTAAGCTTTTGGTGTCATTCAAAGGGGATCAAGTGTCTGTCAGCCTGGGATGACATGCTCAACAAGCCACTCTGCTTCGCTAGAGACCCTTACACTTTTGAATACTGGCCAAGGCTCTTGCCAACCCTATACTGCCTTTTTTAGGCAAGGCTCAAAAGACAAACCCACCGCCATAAACAGCACAAGTAACAAAAAACCGAGGGTAATGCTACTCAATGCCAGAAGTCTAAACCTCAAAATGCACGCACTCAAGGCACTCCTCAGTATGGAGAAAATTGATATATATGCAGTAACAGAAACTTGGTTTAAGGCTCCAGAGAGCACCCCAGCACTACCAGGCTACAACTCATACCATACATTTCGGCCACAAAACCTGGACCAAAATACAAAAGGCGGGGGCGTATCCATATTCATCAAGGATACAAACACCTCCACGTTAGTGGCACAGCACGAAGCTTCAGAGATCATCCACGTGCAACTAACAATGGGCAGAACTGCAATTCAAATTGTAGCTTGCTACAGATCATCCACCATGTCCCAGGGCCCCCATTCCGTAGGTACCATTGATTTTTCCCCATATGTAGTCTTGCATATGGAATTAGTAGGATGCAGGATGCCATGGAGCGCAAAGCCTGCAGAATTTTTCTTGCAGATAACTGGGCCTTTGTTCCCAACATTGTGAAATAGGTAGTCAGTTGCCTTTGTTTGTCTGGCATGAGATAAGCCATCTGGGCAGTTGTATTCAAGCTTGCACCATGTTACATCTTGAGAAAGTACTAGTTTTGATTTCTTTTCGTTGACTGTGTACCCTAGGCATGTTAGAAGTCTTTTGTGTTGTTGTTGAAGAAGAATGTCCTTGTTCTCTGCTTGAATTAGACAGTCGTCCAAGTAAGGGTATATTTGTATTCCTCTTTGTCTGCAGAAAGCAATTACTGGTGCCAGGCATTTTGTAAAGACCCTGGGCGCAGAAGATAAGCCAAAGAGCAGTGCAGAGAATTGGTAATGTATTGAACCAGCCTTGAATCTGAGGGGTCTTCTGCACGACTGTCTGATTGGAACATGCAGGTATGCCTCTTTTATGTCTAAAGTCACAAGCCAAGCGTTCTTGCCCAGCATGGGCAGTAGCTGCTGTAAAGTCAACATTTTGAATTTTGGAATATCCAGGAATGTGTTCAGAATAGATAGGTCCAGTACTGGCCTCCAGGCCTTGTCCTTTCTGGGTACCAAGAACAGTCTTGAGTAAAATCATTGTCCCCGCTCTTGCTCTGGTATTTGCTGAAACGCCCCCATGTCCATGAGGGATGAAACTTGTTTTTGTGCCTCTGTCCATTGATTTTTTTGGCAGATCTGGCCAGCCGCTTGGCCTTTGGCAGAGTATGAAAATGTAATTTGTAGGATTGCGACACTATATTTAGAACCCATTTGTCCTTCTGAGCAAAAAGTGCTAATTTTCCCCCTAAGGGTACTGCCAGAAGATAAGTGCTTGGAGCAGGCAGGGGAAAGTCATTGAGACTGCTTTCTGTATGTCTGTGCTTTATCTTCTCTAGCTTTGGAGGTAGAAGCACCCCATTGTTTTGACCTGTAAGAACTTTGCGCCTGGGATCTTCCCCTTGGGTGTCTGGACCTGACCCTTTGAGGTCTGTCTGACACAGAAAATGACCAATTGTTTGTAGGCCAGTGTCTACTAAACCTAGGTGGCTGTACTTGTAAAAACTCTTTAACAGTTTGCATAGATTTAGCTTTGTCTTCCATTTTCTTTAACACCTCTTCTGCCTTAGCACCAAACAAAGTATCATGCTGTAAAGGTGCATCTAGTAACGTAACCTTAACATGATCAGGCAGATTTTGTTCCTTTAACCAAGCATGCCTCCTAATAACAGAATCCGTAACTGTGGCCCTGCAGGAGGCCTCCAAAGAATCAAAACCACATTGCAAAGTATGCTTTCCAGCTTGTTCAGCTGCATGCAATAAATCCTGCATTTCCTTGTTTTCAGCACATTCAGAATTTAACATCATTTTCTGTTTGAGCAATCCCATAAGATGTTGCTGATAATTGAGCATATGAAACTGACAGTTTAAGGCCCTTATAGCCAAAGTTGCAGATGTGTAAACCTTTTTCCCCCTCTATTCAGTGCCACTGAATCTCTGTCAGAAGGGGTTGGGTTTTTTGCTGTAAAGGCCTTAACTCCCTTGGGACCCTGTGAAATAGTTTCTGGGTTAGCAGCAGGGTTTTTAAAAAGAAATTTGTGCAAGTCAGGAACCCTGTAATATCTGTCAGGCTTAACAGGAGCTGGAGGTAAGTAGTCAGGGGTCAAACTAGACTCCGAAAACACATCATCTACAATGTCTAACACTGGGGGAATGGCTAGAGGCCTGTGCTGTGGTAGCAAAAGGAAATCCCTGAGACTCTTTTTTGATTCTGAAAAATATCGGCTTTCCCAGTGAAAATGCTCCCTCATGGTATGCAAGGTTTCCCAAAGGAATAATCCTCAGGAAGGGATGCTGAAGGTATAAATTCTTCAGCATCAGAATCCTCATAGGGGGGGCAAAGAATATCCCTGATCAGAAGAGGAATCAAAAGAAATAGAAACCTGATCTGAAGATTCATAGTCAGTCTCTTGCCTAGGCCTCTTATCAGGAGGGGGATGGTGACCCCTGATCAAGGTAATCAGGTCTATGGCCATCTTGATCATCTGTTTTTTTGGGCATAGGGGCCTGTACACGTGGCTCTTGAATTTGTTTCTTTGCTTTAGAAGCTGCTTTAGTCTTTGTCTTTGAAGCTGAAGTCGTTTTAATGTAAAGATGTTGTGGTCTGAATACACCCTCAGAAGCCGGTACCTCCTCAGCGGCTCCAGACCCATCTGAGGGATTAGTGTCCGTGGCTCCAATACTTTGGGTATCCAGTGGCATGGCTGACTCCACATGGGAATCGGTAGCGGCCTGCGACTCTAAAGTCGCGGGTGTCAGGGGCTGCAAAAGTGCCTCACTGAGAACTGGTGAACTGGCGACTGGCTTAGGAGAAGCTTCATCGTCGGTTTTGGACCTCGGTTGTTTAGCTCTATACTTTTCTTTGCATTTTTGTAAACTCCGGTAGTCGGATGGCTATCTGACGACATTTTAGGATAATTAAACCTGCTACCACAATACTTTAAAGCAAAAGTATACCAACGCTTAATAGTGAGTTGGTTAAATCTAGCACAAAACCGACAACCAGACACATTGTGATCAGGGCCTAGGCAAGGAATACAGTAAGAATGAAAATCCTTATGAGGTATTTGCTTTCCACAAGTAATGCAATTATTAACTTTTTCTGACATCAGTCTGGAGCAAGAAAAAAGTTTCCCCAATGGGGTACTTAGCTTTATTGAAGACTTCGGTTCTGAAACTCAAACTCGAAAATTTCAGGAGTCGGCCGACCGGCACTTGCGAACTGCTTCTGCTTCGGGCACTGCGCGGCAAGAAAGACTGAAGAAAATGGCGTCAGCCGCTTCTTTTATACCCCTGACGTCAGGGAAGGGGTGACAGCAGCCGACACAGGACCCAAGACTTTGGAATTCAGGCCGGCTGAGGGCAACCTGCCAGCAGGATTACCCACATGTAATGACTGCAACAGTGAAACACGAAGAACATCCAGTACAGAAAAGAGTAAATCCCAAGAGAGGAAGACATCCCTGATCAGTATCAGCAAGAAACTACGATCCCTCATAAAATCATCCAAGGTTAGCTTTGAAAGAAAAATTGCCAAGGACTCCAAAGATAACCAAAAGATATTCTTTAGCTATGTCAAGAATCTACGTGGCAATTCCCAGATCTGCTCAGAGTTAGTGCAGAATGGCACAAAATACACTGAACTGACTGATATCGCCAACATCCTGGCAGATGGGTTCAGTGCAAAAGTACAGTTTTGTACCTACCATAAATGTAGATGTTCGAGTGCTAATACAGCTGCAGTCATCACAGATGGGTTCTCCTGCCGTCAGGCGGGTCCTCGGTCGGCCGAATTCCAAAGTCTAGGTCCGGCGTCAGTTGTTGTCGCTTTCTCTCCTGACGTCAGTGCGACAGGGGTATATAAGACACAGCCGACGCCATTTTCTTCAGTCTTTCTTGCCCCAGATGTCAGGTGCCCCCATAAGGAAGGCAATATATATATATATATATATATATATATATATAGATATATATAGATATTATATATATAATCATGCAATGCCATATAATCAAAAATCAGTAGTTGCAAGCAAATACACCATAGAAGGATAACCCAATCAGGTTGTAAGAAGAGGAGTTAGCCACTAGGTCTGTTCCCAGAGGGGAAGGAGGGAGGGAAACCTGGACTGCAGCTGTATTAGCACTCGAACATCTACATTTATGGTAGGTACAAAACTGTACTATGTTCATCGTGCATACAGCTGCAGTCATCACAGATGGGTAGAATCCCAAAGCTACGCACAGGGTGGTAGGCACTAGGTGGAACTGGGAGGAGCCAGAATGCCCTGCAACACAGCAGTGGCAAAGCCTGCTCTAGTTTTGGAGTATAAAAGTAGGTGGTAGTGTTTAGTGAAGGTATGCACAGAACTCCAAGTGGCTGCCTCCAAAATATCTTTGGTAGGGACTCCTCTGAGGAAGGCTGCAGAGGTAGCTGTGGCCCTTGTGGAGTGGGATCTGATGCCTGCAGGTACAGATTTACCATGAAAGGAGTAACAAAACCGTATACAATGGCCTATCCATTTTGAAATTGTCTGTTTGGAAATTGGCTTCCCTTGAGCTCCTACAGCATAGGACACAAAGAGTTGTTCTGATTTCCTGAAAGGCTTTGTTCTGTCCAAATAGTAACGCAGCTGTCTATGGATGTCTAAGGAATGTAGCAGCCTTTCCCCTTTGTTTTGAGGATTGGGGTAAAAGGTAGGTAAGTGTATGGCCTGATTTAAAGCTACCCTTGATACTACCTACCTTAGGCATAAATGACGGGTTGGTTCGTAGGGAAACCCTGTCCTGATGGAAGATGAGAAAGGGCTGCACAGCCATGAGGGCTTGTAGTTCCGAGACCCTACGAGCTGAGGTAATAGCCAGAAGGAAAGCTGTTTTCCAGGACAAATATTGCAAATCTGTTGAGGCAGCTGGTTCAAAGGGAGGCAATGTTAATTTTTCTAGAATGTAATTAAGATCCCAGGCTGGTATTGGTTGTTTCCTTGGAGGTCTTATATTCTTAGCCCCTCTGAGGAACTGCTTTAAGAGTGGGTGAGAGAATAAGGGTGGATCAGTGTTGTATTCTGCAGAAATGGCTGAGGCATGGATTTTGATGGAGGAAAATGAAAGTCCACTGTTCAGCAGCTCAGCTAGACACTGTAATATCTGAGGCAAATTCAGTTTTCTAGGATCCTGGCCCTTTTTCTCATTCCAAACGCAAAACCGTTTCCATTTTGCGGAGTAAGCTTTTCTAGTAGATGGCCTTCTTGCCTCCAAAATGACATCCTGCACCTCCTTGGAGAGTAGGGTCTGTTGTGGTGTTAAGGAATTTTCCATGCAGCCAGATTGAGTGTTTTCAGCTGACTGTGTAGAATTTTGTAGCTGTGCTGAGTCAGGAGAAGAGGCATTAGAGGTAGGGTCCAGGGAGGAGAATGTGTTAGACTCCTCAGGAGTGGGTACCAGTGTTGTCTTGGCCAGTCTGGAGCAATCAGTATCATCCTTGGTCTGTCTGCTCTTGCTTTCAAGAGCACCTTGGGCAGTAGAGGCAAAGGTGGAAAGGCGTAAACTGTCAGTGCTGCCCAACTGAAAGAAAGGGCGTCCACCCTCCAGGCCTTTGGATGAAATGTCCTTGAGCAGAATTTTGTCAATTGATGATTCCTGTGGGAGGCAAAGAGATCTATGTCTGGCCTTCCCCACGCTTGGATTATCTTTGTAAACACTTGAGGATGCAACTTCCACTCGTGCGGATCTGTAATATTTCTGCTTAGACTGTCTGCCAGCGTGTTTTCCAAACCTGGCAGGTACTGTGCTTGAAGTTCTATTTGCCATTCCAGAGCCATGTACCAAAGTGACATGGCCAGCCTGCACAGGGGGTATGAATGTGTTCCTCCTTGTTTGTTTATGTACCACATTACTGTGGTGTTGTCTGTTCTTATCAATAACTGTCCTGGATGCAATAGGTCCTTGAAAGCTGTAATTGCATTTATCACTGCTAGCATCTCCTTTTGATTGATGTGAAGATGCTTTTCCTTTTGGGACCATTTGCCCTGAATGCACCTGTCTGTCATGTGTGCCCCCCAGGCATAGTCTGAGGCGTCTGTTGTGATGACTTGATTTGCTTGAGGCTTGCAAAATGGTAGTCCTGTGTTTGTTTGGCATGCTAGGGCCCACCATAGAAATTCCTTTTGCAAACATGGAATTAGTGGTATTATTGTTTCCAAATTGTGGCTGTGTTGAGACCATATGTTTTTTAGGTACCATTAAAGTTTCCTCATATGCAACTTTGCATATGGGATTAGAAGAATGCAAGATGCCATGAATCCCAGAGCCTGCAGGATTTTCCTTGCAGTTAGCCTGGTACAATTTGCTAGTGTCTTGAAGTACTGAGTTAGTTGCCCCTGTTTTTCTGGCGTAAGATAGGCCATCTGGGTGTTTGTGTCCAAGTTGGCACCCAGGAAAATTATTTTCTGAGATGGTGTTAGCCTGGATTTCTCTTTGTTGACTGTGTATCCCAGGTAATTCAATAACCGTGTTACATAAGCCAGATGTTCCAGAAGTATGAGTTTGCTGTCTGCCTGGATCAGGCAATCGTCCAAATAAGGGTAAATTTGTATCCCTTGAAGTCTGCAGTAGGCAATTACTGATGCCAGGCATTTCGTGAATACTCTGGGCGCAGTAGATAAGCCAAAGGGCAATGCAGAGAATTGATAGTGGATTGAACCTGCAAGAAATCTGAGGTATCTTCTGCAGCTTTGTCTAATTGGGACATGCAGGTATGCCTCCTTGAGGTCCAATGTTACCAGCCAAGACTCCTTGCCCAGCATGGGAAGAAGCTGCTGTAAGGTGAGCATCTTGAATTTTGGTGCAGTAGAAATGTGTTTAGGATGGATAAGTCCAAAATGGGTCTCCAATCGGTTCCCTTCCTTGGTACCAGGAATAGTCTTGAATAAAAACCTTGACCTTGTTCATGAGTAGGTACCTCTTGAATAGCTTTCATGCCCATAAGCTTTGAAATTTGTATTTGAGCCTCTGCCCTTTGATTGTGTGGCAGGTTCGGCATGCCTCTCATTTTTGGAAGAGTGTGAAAATGAAATCTGTAGCCTCTGTTTATAATGTCCAGGATCCATTTGTCTTTTGTGACAATATGCCAATTTTTTGAAAATAATGCCAGCTTTCCTCCCAAGGGTGCTGCCACCTGAGCCTTGCTTGGCATGCAAAGGGGAAAGTCATTGGGTTTGTTTCCTGTATTGTTGTGCACTGTCTTCACCATCTCTTGGTGCTGTAGATTGCCATTGTCTGCCTCTATATGATCCTTGAGATTGTCCTCTGCCCCTTGTGCGCCTGTATCTACCCCTTTGGGGCTTATCCGTGGCTGGAAAGGACAGGTTTTTTGAAGGCCAATTTCTGCTAAAACGTGGTGGTTGCACCTGAAGAAAAGCCTTGACAGTTTGCATAGATTTAGCTTTTTCTTCCATTTTCCGTAGAATCTCCTCCTCAGCATTAGTACCAAATAATACATCCTTTTGTAAAGGAGCATCTAATAGTTTAGCTTTAACATGGTCAGGCAAGGTTTGTTCCCTAAGCCAGGCATGTCTACGAATGACTGATCCTGTAACAGCAGCTCTACTTGAGGCCTCTAGAGCATCATAGCCACATTGTAAGGTGTGTTTACCCACTTGTTCTGCACTATGCATCATATCCTGCAACTCCTTTAAATCTGGTTGTTCAGGTTGTGACATTTTATTCTTTAATTGAGATAACAGAAACTGCTGATATTTAAGCATATGGAACTGACAGTTTAAGGCCCTCATGGCTAGGGTGGCCGAGGTATATACCTTTTTTCCCCACCTTTCTAAGGATCTAGACTCTCTCTCGGCAGGTAATGGATTCTTAGTAGTAGAGGCCTTCATTCCCTTGGGGCCTTGAGAAATGGTTTCAGGGTCTGCATTATGGCTTTTGTAAAGGAATTGATGTGAGTTAGGAACTCTGTAGTACCTATCAGGCTTGACTGGGGCAGGAGGCAGGGAATCCGGATTAAGGCAAGCCTCCGAGTAAACATCATCAAGTATGTCCAAGACAGGAGGTATCGCCAGAGGTCTGTGCTGAGGTAGCAAAAGAAATTCCCTAAGCCTTTTCTTGGAATCTGAGAAATCTTGGCCTTCCCAATGGAAGTGTTCCCTCAAGGTATGCAAGGTTTCCCCGAATGAAAAATCCTCTGGGGGAGATACAGAAGGAATAGACTGTTCTGCATCAGAATCTTCAAAAGGGGAGTACAAATGTTCCTCCACATCAGAATGTTCTGAAATAATGGAGCCCTGGTCAGAAGAGGGAGAATCTTCCTCCACTCTGGGTCTCTTGTCCGGAGGGGGCTGGGAACCCCTGATAAGAGTAATTAAATCCTCAGCCATTTTGAGCATCTGCTTTTTAGGCATGGGGCCTGGAGATGGGCCCTGTGCAACAGGCCTCCTGGAATGCATGGCTGATTTAGACTTAGTAAAGGCCTTTATGGAAAAGGAAGAAGAAGGTCTGAAGACACCATGGGTGGAAGTGGACCTGTCCACATTAAGAGGCTCAACACTCACAGCGGCTTCGGTAGCTGTAGTCGGGGTATGGGCCGAGGAACCTGCGGTCTCGGTTACAGAAGACACCGCCAGAGAAGCTCGTCGGTAGTCAGGGGCTGCGTAGGCGCCTCAATGAGAACCGGACCACGTGTAGCCGGTTTTGGCGTGGTGTCGGTGGAGACCGCGGACCTCGCATGTCGGTCTTTGTCCTTGCGTTTTTTGGACAAAACAGTAGTCGGAGTCTCCGACGACATTTTATAATTAAAAGTTTTACCAAAAAAGTGCTGGGCGAACTCCGCCCGACGCTTAATAGTGCATTTATTGAAAGTAGCACAAAAGCGACAGCCCGAGACGTCGTTGTCTGGGCCTAAGCAAGGTATACAGAGGGAATGGAAATCCTTATGCGGTATTTGCTTCCCACAAGAAATACAATTGTTAACTTTGTCTGACATCGGTCTGAGGCAAGAAAAGTTTCAACGGGTACTTAGCTTTAAAGAAGACTTCGGTTTCCAAATTTTCGTAATTTCAGGAGCTGGCCGACCGGCACTTGCGAACTGCTTCTGCCGGGCACCGCTGCAAAAGACTGAAGAAAATGGCGTCGGCTGTGTCTTATATACCCCTGTCGCACTGACATCAGTAGAGAAAGCGACAACAACCGACACCGGACCTAGACTTTGGAATTCGGCCGACCGAGGACCCGCCTGACGGCAGGAGAACCCATCTGTGATGACTGCAGCTGTATGCACGATGAACATCTTCACCCCCCCGTCACCCTCCAAAAGGGCCCATAACCATACCAGAAGAATGTAGTGCCCCTGAAAACACAGACACTCAGGTTAAAACAGCCCTCTCCAAAGCCAAAAACACTGCATCAATGGGACCGGACAGTGTCCCAGGCTGCATCCTACATGAGCTCAAAGATGAACTAACCCCTCACCTAATAACACTGTTCAAACTCAGCCTCTCCACAGGCTACATGCCCATAGAGTGGTGCACAGCAACAGTTATTCCGCCCCACAAAGGTGGAGCCACAACAGACCCTGGGAACTATCGCCCTATAAGCCTGACTAGTTTGGTCTGCAAGGCTATGGAGCGCTTCATCATGGATCTCTAACAGAGACATAAGGGGACCTCCAAACACTGGACCCTACACAGTTCGGCTTTGTTAAGGGCAGATCATGCCTCCTAAATCTGGTGGACTTCTTTGAGACAGTTACCAAGGCTATAGACAAGGAAAAGGGGATCCACACAGCCTACCTAGACCTTGCAAAGGCCTTCAACACCATTCCCCATTCTGGTATTATAGACAAGTTCACCAGCCTGAACATAAACCCCTACATCACAAGATGGGTTGCCAACTGGCTCATGGACAGAATCTACACGGTAAGAGTTGCAGGAGCTAGGTCTGACTCTAAACCGGTTACAAGTGGCATTCCCCAGGGCTCAGTCCTAGGACCCCTCCTGTTCGGCATATACTTTCTCAGAGGTACAGGCAAGCACAGGAGGACTATGGCTGACAAAGTTCGCAGACGACTGCAAACTAGGGGCTAAAACTGACTCTCCGGCTGACACAGACATCCTCCAAAAGCGTCTCACTGAAACAGGTACCTGGTGTCAAAACCATGGCCTCAAGCTAAATGCCAAAAAATGCATAGTCATCCCCTTTGGAAAAAACAAAGTACCCACAAATTACCTCTTAAGTGGTAGCCTCCTAAATACGGAAGACGAAATAAGGGATCTGGGGACACAAGTAGATAGTAAACGCTCCTTTGATAATTACATTGCCAAAGGGGTTAGAAAATCCTTCTATGTGGCCCAGCTAATCACAAAAGGGTTTGCGCATCCAGATAAAAAGAGGTCATTGTGCCCCTCTACGCATCACTCATCAGACCCATCATAGAGTACAACGCCCCATTTGGGATGTACCTTACAAGACACCTGCAACAGCTGGAAAGACCACAGTAGTACCTCACCAAGAGGATCACTGGCCTCAAACAGATGCCCTATGCAGCTCAACTGAAGAAACGTCAGCTGTACTCGGCTGCATGCCGCCTACTCAGAGATGATCTCTGCCTAACATACAAGGCCATGTCCAACCCAGAATTGATGGACATGCTCCACCTAAAGAAAACCATATCCCCTCAAGCCACATGCTCTATGGATCTAAACCTCACTACAACAATAAATAGGACGTGCTGGAGGGAAAGATTCCTGTCCCAGAGACTTCCCATGCTTTGGAACAAGATTCCAATCTACTTCAGGAAGAGCTCCTCACTAACACTATTCAAGAGAAACCTTGACGCCTGGATGGGAAACAGGAAGTTTACCCCGGGGATCACTTCAGTGGCTCTGCTGGACAGAAGCAGAGGGAAGTAATCTAAGGGGGCGGCGAAAGCCAACACATTCCAGCTAGGCTTATAAATGCCTTCGGGCAGATAGCCTAGTACCTACCTATGAATAAAGTTTTCCAAGATAAAAACTTCATATCGCAACTGGCAGCAGGCTTAAAGGGAGGACGAGTCAAGGTTTGTAGAACTAGTCTCAAATTCCAAAGTTTAATTGGCTTTTTGAAGGGTGGTCTAATATGTGTGACCCCTTTCAAAAAGGTCTTACAGAGATGGTGAGATATCAAAAAGGAGTCCTGGAAACCATTTTGGAAGTTTGAAATACCCGCCAGGTGGACTCGAATAGTCGAAGCTGCCTCTCCTGAATGTAGGAGATTTGATAAATAGTCTAATACCGAGATAACCAAAGCCGAAAAGGGGTCTAGTCCTTTCACTTGAGACCAAACTATGAATCTTTTCCACTTGCTGAGATAACGTTTTCTGGTGGATGGCTCACGGGAAGCCAGAAGAAATGTTTTGTACAGGGGAGGATAGATTATTCTGCCTGGCGATTACTGGAAGTGGAGTAACCAAGCTGTCAGCTTGAGGCTCGATGTGTGGATGGATCAACCCTTGTGGATGCAATAGTAATTCCCGAGTTGGATCCAGGGTCCACTGTCAGTGGATCAGGTGAGGCCAAAGAAAGGGGAACCAAACTTGTCAGGGCCAACAGGGTGCAATGAGGATTACTCAACTTCTCAACCGAAAAGCCTTCTTTAGAAATTGCGGGATCAGAGGAAGTGGAGGAAAGGCATCAAGAAGTCCCATGGGCTAATCATGTATTAGAGTATCCCTCACAGACTCCACATGAGGGGGGGATTAGGGCAAAGTAGCTGTTGCATTTGTGATCGGCGGGGGACGCGAATAAATTGCAGCAAGGCTGACCCCAGTGGCTGAAGATCTTCGCCGCTATGACAGGATTGAGGGACCACTTGTGAGTTAGAAGAATGCATCTGCTCAACTTGTCCATAATCACAATGGAACCTCAGGGAATGTGCTTTGCTATCAGAAAGCTGTTGGAAGATATCACCCATTGCCAAACTCTCATGGCTTCCCGACACAATTGATAGGATTTGGTTCCCCCCATTTGTTGATTTACCAGACGATGGACATGTTGTCCGAGTGGATAGCAACTGTCCCTGACGGGACGAAATACTGGAATGCTTGCAATGCCAAAAGCACTGCCATCAGTTCTAGGAAATTGATATGCAGGTTGAGCACCTCGTGGGACCAGGTGCCTTGGACTGTCTTTCCCTAAAAATGCCCCCCACCCTATCAGGGATGCGTCCATGGTCACTATGGCCTTGGGCCGAGCGGGTGAGAATGAACGACTCCATAGTTCCTATGCTGGCTTCAACCACCAATGTAACTCGTTTGCAGCTGTTTGTTATGTGGATCGGGAAGGACATTTGGTGAGTTAAAAGGGACCATTGCGATGCTAGGAATCATTGTAGGAGTCTCATGTGTAGTCTTGCTAGGGGAAGTATAGTAATCGTTGTTGCAATTGTTCCAAAGTAGCTGAAGGACTGCACAAGCTGGGATCTTGTCCTGAGAAAGTATTAGTTGGAGTTGAGATCTTAGTTTTTGGTGCCTGTGAAGGAGGAGGGTGACCAGGCAAGACTGCGTGTCGAATGTTGCACCTATCAATTCCAGATTTTGAGTAGGTACCAATTTGGACTTTTCTTTGTTTACTGAGATCCCTAAGGATCTTGCTAACTGCAGGGTGTAATGTAAGGCTAGAAGCAGCAGACACTTGGTAGGGGTAGGTTGGTAAGGAGCAAATCATAAATTCGGAAGCACCCAGAATTCTTGAAGTCTCAAGTGAGCTGTTACCACTGCCATACATTTGGTGAACACACTGGGGGCTGTGGAGAGACCAAATGGCAGAGCTTGCAATTGGTAGCGAATGGCTCCCAGCCGGAAGCGGAGAAATCTCCTGGAGCATTTGTTCATTTTTATGTGATAATACGCATCCTGGAGATCTATCGAACAAATCCAATAGTCTTTATCCAGAAACGGGAGGACAGACTGGACCGTGACCATCTGGAATTTTGTCTTTCTGACGAACTTGTTTAGGATACTGAGGTCCAAAATTAGCCTCCAGTCCCCTTTCTTTTTTTGGCACTAAAAAGAACACAGAGTAAAATCCGGATTCTATACGGTCTAGTGGGACTGTTTGGATAACTCTTTTTAGAAGCAGCTTTTGAATTTCCTGTGCTGCTGCATCCCATTGACTGGGTGGAACATTGGCGATTTGCATTTGTGGCCTCAGGTAAAGATCAAAAGGGATGTGATTACCTCTGGTAATTACCGTCTGCAGCCAAGAATCTGTCATTATGGAATGGCAGGCTAGGTGGTGCAGTGAAAATCATCCCTCGACTGCTTCCAGAGGCAAGCAATCGGGCCGCTCTTCAGGAACGCTGATAGGGCTGACCAGAGAAAGAATCTCTGGAGCAATGATTATGCAGACCCCCCCTTTGCCTCAGGAGGGGTGTCTTCCTGATGAGTTACTCCCTCTGCCCCTGGTGGAAAACTCACCACATGTGTTGCAGAAAGGACCCTGGGATTTCCTGAACCACATCTTTCCACTCTTTGGATTCCTAGAGTAGGATCAGTGGGGAGTGGAAAAACGCATGCCCACGACAGACAGAGTCTTGTCATCCTTTTCACACCTGGCTAATGTGTTTTTCACCTTTGGGCCAAAAAGAGAAGAAGTGTCAACAGGAGTGTTGACAAAGGAAGACTTAAAAGGGTTCACCAAAGCCACATAAGCACATCCAGGCGTGACGTCTCATGACAACGCCTGCACCCACTGCTCTAGCAGCCCCTTTGGTAGCATAAGAAATCAACTGCATGAACAAATTAGATATCGTTTCTAAGGTGGCAAGCTGTGAGACAACTTTGTCACGTACTTCATCAGATACTGCTCCTGCTAGGTTTCCCGAAAGTTGCATAATCAGGTCCCTCTGGAGATGGGTAAAGTGTGCCAGGTAATTCAAGGACTGAATGGCAAAGATTCAAGAAGCATACACCTGCTTCACTAGTCTGTCCATCATCCGAGACTCCCAGTTTGGAGGATGGACATCAGGACTCTCATCGTCAACTTCTTTACTAGTGGCTGCTGCCACCACCATAGCGTCTACTGCCAAGCTTTGGACCAATGGGAGTGATCCTCTGGAGGGGAAAAGAATTTTGTCCAGTCTCCGGGGGATAGGCTCAATGGTGTCAGGATTATTCCAGGCATGTTGCACGATGTGCTGAAGTAGATCATCTGCAGGCAGGGTCACCCAGGAAAGTGATGGGTCAAGCACCAAAAGCCTGCAAGAATACAGACTCCTCAGAAGAAGGGTTGGTGGGCTTCCAGTCTCCCCACTGCTTTACGATTTCTAGATTGTCTCCAAAGGAAACATACTCAGAGGGCGACCATGCGGACCCTTTCCCCCTCATCATAACCTGTATCTTTGGTGAGGGATTCTTCAGGGGAATCCACGTGCTTCCTCTTCATAGATTCATAGATTCTTACTAAGCTAACTGCCCTTGTGAGCCATTTTAAGCTTAGCCAATTATCCCTTGTGAGACTCAAACCCTGCACCTTGTGTTTGTAAGGCAAACACCTTAGCCATTAGGCCACCCACAATCTCTTACGGGATGGCTCCTCAGTGGGGGCATCTGAAGAGGACTCCTAAGAAAGGGTGCCCTGCCGTAAGGTATCTTGAGCTTCCCATGCTCAATGTCCCAGAGTAGTGGACTGTGTCAGCTGCGGACCAGATGACATGTATATGTGGCCTGCCGGCGCTGAAGGGACCAGCTGTGAACCTGCCGAGGTGAGTGCCCTCTCCATCACCTGGAAAGCAGGCTTGCCCGAAGTGGGATGGGAGCCCGTAAAAGAGAAAGACAAGATCAGAACCGGGGTCACACCCTGCTCTAACGAGCTCACTCCCAGGGAAAGAGCTGCGAGAGGACTCGGAGTAGTCAAAACAACCGGAACCGTAGACAGTGCCATTAAAAAAAAATAGTTGTACTAGTAGTCACAGTGCCAACAGACCAGTCACAATCTTGAGGATGAGTTGGCTCCGATTAAGTCGAGGACCATAGGGTAGGTTCCGGAACCATGGTAAGATCTACCAGTGGAACTGAAGAAGCTGGACCTGGGATAGGCGTTGACATTGAGGGCTCCAAAACTTGTGGGGAGGTTGAAGGAGACATATATGTCGGAGTCTGTGGAGAAAATTACTTGGCTCCTGGTGGGAGGGAGGATTTAGACGGAGAAGGAATTCATCTGGCCACTAGGAGCTGATCTATGAGTCTCACTACATCAAGCTCTGAAAGGCTCTTGGTGGAGCGAGTTGACATCCCTGACTGAGAATCAGGCTGTTCAAGAAAAGGGCTCAATTGTTGCTGCAGAAATTTATCTTCAGATGGGGAATATAGAATCCGAGCCAAAACTCGACCTTTGGCACCATGGATTTCGGTTCCATGTGGGACTTAGCAGATTTAGATTCACAAGTATGAGTAGAGGATGGCACAGACTGACTCCTCTTCTTAACTTTCTTTTTAAGAGGGGTTGAGACCTCTGCTGCCTAAAACAAAGTCTCCAAGAATGGGGTTTTCAAAAGACCCTTCAAAATTAACTTGTTTTTTCTTTCCGTCAAAGTGCGGGCACTAAAGCCCTTACATAGTTCACATGGGGGTTGAACCTTCAAGTGTGGAACACCAAGACAAACACAGGATAAATGTCCATCAGAATTAGGCATTTTCCTGCCAAACTTATCACACTGCTTTAAACCTGTTGTCCCCTTATCAGCCATTATAACTCGTCTAAAATTCAATATATCACACTACAAAAGAAACAGCAACAAGGGAAAGGCCCTGTCAGAATAGCTGTACAGACAAAAAAACGGGAGCGGGCACACACACACACACACACACACACACACACACACACAGTCAGGAAAGGAGAGCTAATTTTATTTTATTTTTTAATTACCAACGATAGTAAAAAAAAAAAAGAGTACCCAACGGGTAAAGGGAGGAGAAAGAATACCAGCAACGGTCACAGAGGTAAGGGAGGGGCCTCTACCACCAATGGTATGAAGGAATACCAAAAAGTTGGTAAGAAAATTAGGAAAGTCATTCAAACAGACAGAAAGGGTAAGCAAATTATCAATGACTAATAAAGGCAGGATTAGAGGAGAAAAATCCCAAGAGCAGAAGAAATATTATTGAAAAAATTATTAGAAAATCTATACCACTTAGCTGGAGAGCTGGCATGAGGCGTCTTGACACTCAGTGTGGCAAATGAGATCTGAGGAAAAGAAGAGAGGCGCACTATGGGTAAGCTTAGCGCGGGAGTTTTTTGGCTGATGCGGACTTGTTATAATGGCCAAGTCGGTTCTGAAGACGAAATCGATATATAGAAAATTTGCCCTTTCCTCACTGTAGTGTGCTCTCAGAGTTAGTATATATAATTAGCGGGGGGGTGTGAGGGCACAGCCCCCCCAAGAGCAAGTTCGATGAACGGCATTTTCGATGTAAGTGCAGTTCGCTGAACTGACCTTTCAATTAAATAATATAGACCAATTTAAAAATAACTTTAAGCAGGAAAGTACATTGAAACAGTAAATCTTTAACATGGAAAGTTTTCCCCCAAAAGGAATTTATCTGCCCAGCAAAGGAATAGCACAAGCCAAATGTCAATTCTCAAAATTCCACAAAGTGCAATCTCTTTAATGGCAGGAAAACTCTGGTTTGGGAGTATGAAAGGTGATGAATTAGAATTGTAGTTAGTGAAAAAAATTACTATGAGTGGCTGACCAGAGCAACAATCACCAATAAAGAAAGAAATTCAGTACTACACTTTCTTTCGAGTAAGAATAAAGTGTCTGAGGTTTTAGGTTAGGCTTTCCTTCACCAGACTAACTCTTAACAGAAAAGACCATCTCCCATACCACCACTTTCTCACATCTCTTTCATTCCTAAAAACCCAGATTTGATGAATATGCTTCACCTCAAAAAATCTAGATCCATCAGAGCCACAAGGGCGGGAGACTTAAACCTCGACACGGCTATTAATAGGACGTGCTGGAGGGATAGATTCATCACCCAAAGACTCCCTATGCTGTGGAATAAAATCCCGGTATATGTGAGGCAGAGCACCTCGCTGGCCTTGTTCAAGAGAAATCTTGACCAATGGATGGGAGATCGCAGATATGCCCCAGGGATTACCTCAGTGTCACTGCTCGACAGAGGCACAGCAAAATAATGGGTATAGTTCCCCATACTAAAGGGGTGGCGTAAGCCACAAAACTATGGGCTAGGCTTGTAAATGCCCTCGGGCAGATAGCCTAGTATGAACCTATGAACCTATGAAAAACATTTGGGCTTTAATTTTAAACAGTCAGGACTCAACTGTAAATAAAATGCATGCAGTACATGTCCTTATAAGATCTACTGAACTCATTATTCTTACACCAAGACTTCTAGACACCAAGTTCCACAACTAACATTGTTATGCCATTAACTTACCATTCTACCTCCTAAAGGGTATGGTACCTTAATGCAACCTGAATATCTTATCTAACTCATACTTTAATAAAGGTTTACACTCTTACTTGTGCATATCCTGTGGTATACAGCTATTCCACTACAAATGCTTATGTATAATAAATTCAATTTTAAGACAATACAGTGATTGCACCATGAAGAATGTATTGTACCAGTGTGGAATGAACCCCTAATAATATATGCTTCTATATGATACTCTTTTTTTTTTTTGTAATGTGAATCAGTTCAATATACACTGCCAAAGGTGACACCAGTGTTCAACTTACTTTCTGTTAATTTACACTATCTGAAATTATATAGTATTAATGGAGTTTTTCTCCTTGGGCTTCATTTTAAAAAGGGGTTCTACAACCAGCCAGACTTTCCTGGTCAACAAATGAAAAAAAAAAATCATTAATAAATAATGTTCAAAGCTGACAAAAATCAGTTTCCAAATGAGAAGAATATTTAACATTAGGTGTGATTCACAGCTGGGAATGGTCAGGTGCAAAGAAACAGCAACAGATATATTGCCCATGAGCAAAGAAACAGGAAAAGATATATTGTCCAGGAACACGAACGCTGCAGAGCAAGAACTACAGAAACTACAGTTATGTTAGGAACTTACACTGCTGCCAACTGTCTGGTTAGGTACATGCCAAAAGGGGGCAATGTACTCAATGACGGGTCTGATAAGGGCCGAGTAGAGTGGTACTATAACTTCCTTGGACCTGGATGCCATACTTTACCTATAAGTTGGGCAACACACAAAGATTTTTTTACCATATCTGCTACATGATGGTCAAAGGCCAGATTACTGTCTACATATGTTCCC